>NW_027142658.1:192155-246037 GCF_026170545.1 Melanerpes formicivorus | reverse complement strand
GGGCAATGGCACTTCCACTCGCTCTGGGCTGCCCTTTTGCATAACCTTCATGCTCACTCATGTGCAATCTTTATCTTCCACCTCCATTCTCTCTCTCCTTTCCAGTTTTTCTTTTGGCTATAATTGATCTCCATCACATGAGGAATCTTTATCTTGCTGCCCTTAGCTCATCTCAACTTCATTTCTGTCTTCTCAAGCTTCAACATTTGCTCAATGATTTGTTTTTTACTAATTCTCCTTTAATTTTCCCAATTATTTTACAACCCAAATTATCTTGTAATCTGCTCAGTTTAGAGCTCTCTGCACTCCTTTTTATTTCCATTGGGCCTCTTCACCTCATGGCATCCCTGCAATTCTATTCTTTTAGGATGGGATGGGATGGGATGGGATGGGATGGGATGGGATGGGATGGGATGGGATGGGATGGGATGGGGATGGGATGGGATGGAATGGGATGGGATGGGATGGGATGGGATGGAATAGAATAGAATAGAATAGAATAGAATAGAATAGAATAGAATAGAATAGAATAGAATAGAATAGACCAGGTTGGAAAAGAACTTTGAGATCATCAAGTCCAACCTATCACCCAACACCATCTAATCAACTAAACCATGGCACTAAACACCCCATCCAGTCTCTTCCTAAACATCTCCAGGGATGAGGACTCCACCACCTCCCTGGGCAGCTCATTCCAATGGCCAATCTCTCTTGCTATGAAGAACTTCTTCCTAACATCCAGCCTAGATCTCCCCTGGCACAGCTTGAGACTGTGTCCTCTTGTTCTGCTGCTGCTTGCCTGGGAGAAGAGACCAACCCCCACCTGGCTACAACCTCCCTTTAGGGAGTTGGAGAAAGCAAGAAGGTCTCCCCTGAGCCTCCTCTTCTCCAGGCTAAGCAACCCCAGCTCCCTCAGCCTCTCCTCACAGGGCTGTGCTCCAGACCCCTCCCCAGCTTCGTTGCCCTTCTCTGGACACCTTCCAACAACTCAACATCTTTCCTAACCTGAGGGGCCCAGGACTAGACACAGGACTCAAGGTGTGGCCTAACCAGTGCTGAGCACAGGGCAGAATGACTTCCCTGCTCCTGCTGGCCACACTCTTCCTGATGCAGGCCAGGATGCCCAGGATGTCTACTCTTCTCTTCTCTTCTCTATTCTATTCTATTCTATTCTATTCTATTCTATTCTATTCTATTCTATTCTATTCTATTCATGACAGCCAAGCTAGCACCAGGCTAGGATGAGTGAGTATATTAATGTTCAGCCCACTGCCTTGCAAGCTCAGAGCTGTGTCTTTTAACCTGCAAACAGCTGCTGGGAGCTCAGCAGAAAGTGCATCTTGCTCTCAGAGTCTCTTTCTGCACAGCAAAAATACACCTGGAATGAAAAAATAAAAAGAGAAAGAAAAAGTTAAGAAGAAAAAGCAAAGAGGTTCAAGGAGGGGAGATTGCAGCAGGAGACTACTTCAGGATGAGCTGAATCACTCTCCAAGTTGACTTTCAAGCAGGTAAAAGGGGAGCTAGGTGAGTTTGATCTGTAGAGCAGCCTTCTTGCTGCTGTGAACAGAGAGCTCAATCAATGCAAGCAGGCAGCCTAGGTGGGAGCTTTTCCTTCTTTGATAGCCACATCTGCCAGGCTGCTAGAAATGGTTAAAGCCAAAAAAGGAATACAAAAATCCCCTTACAAGAGTTGATCTCTTGGAAGGATGGAGTTTGGTTTTCTTTTTCAACTCTGGTTGCTTGCTCAGGGCTTGGACTTGGTGATCTCTGAGGTCTTTTCCATCCTTATTGATTTGATGATTCCATGACAAAAGAATTGCTTTATTAGGGGTTAAAGCACACTGTCCATTTGTGTTCTTTGCAGGGCTTTTGGGGAGATTTAGAGTTCAGGGGATTGGGTTTGGGGCTTTTATTTTTGGCAAACAAAATATGAGAATTATTATTTTCCTGTGGAATAGGAATAGGGACAGGAAGAGGAATAGGAATAGGAGTAGGAATAGGAATAGCAATGGAAATATGACTAGGACCAGGAAGACGAATAGGAACAGGAATAGGAATAGGAATAGGAATAGGAATAGGAATAGGAATAGGAATAGGAAAGAGTTGGGGGCTGTTCAGTCTGGAGAAGAGAAGGCTCCCAGGTGACCTCATTGTGGCCTTCCAGTATCTGAAGGGGCCTACAGGAAGGCTGGGGAGGGACTGCTCAGGATCTCAGGTAGTGATAGGACTAGGGGGAATGGAATGCAGCTGGAGGTGGGGAGATTCAGGCTGGAGGTGAGGAGGAAGTTCTTCCCCATGAGAGTGGTGAAGCCCTGGAATGGGTTGTCCAGGGAGGTGGTTGAGGCCCCATCCCTGGAGGTGTTTAAGCCCAGGCTGGCTGAGGCTCTGTCCAGCCTGATCTAGTGTGGGGTGTCCCTGCCCATGGCAGGGGTGTTGGAACTAGATGATCCTTGTGGTCCCTTCCAACCCTGACTGATACTATGATACCATGAAACAGGAGTAGGACCAGGTAGCGGAATAGAAGCAGGAAGAGGAAGACACAACCCTGCAGCCAAAGTCTATAAAAACAAATAAACAAAACCCCACCTCCTCCTAAACAGCTCCAGTGATGGGGACTCCGGAAACGCTACAACTCTGCCAAAATTGGGGCAGAAACTCTACTTTGTTCAGATCTAGGCCATGGAGCTCACACTGTGTGGTAGCCACAGGAAGAGGATGAATTATTGATGAGCAAAAGCAGAATATTAATTCACAGAGGAGTAAGATAGTTTTGTGGGTTTTTTTTCAATCTCTTCTTCTCATGCCCCTGATAAAATCTCCTCTGTCATTGGGAATGAGCCTCGTTAGGGATCTGCATTCCATGCTTGAGATCTGCATCTCAAGCTTTAATACTTTCCAGCCTCTCTTTCAGTTGTGAACGCTGGCAGTGAAAAGGAAGATGCATCAATTATTAAGAGCAAAGCTTTTGATAAGCTGAGGAAGCCTCAGTCTCTCTTTCTGCCATTCTCAAGTCATTCCCTTTACAGATTCACAGAATCAACCAGGTTGGAAAAGACCTTTGAGATCATCAAGTCCAACCTGTTCCCTAACACCTAACACGTCCTGACAACTAAACCATGGCTCCAAGTGCCACATCCAAACCTTTTTTGAACACTTTCAGGGATAGTGACTCCACCACCTCCCTGGGCAGCACATTCCAATGGCCAACAACTCTCTCTGGGAAGAACTTTCTCCTCACCTCCAGCCTAAACCTCCCCTGGCACAGCTTCAGACTGTGTCCTCTTGTTCTGGTGCTGGGTGCCTGGCACAAGAGACCAACCCCCCAGATGGCTACAACCTCCCTTCAGGCAGTTGGAGACAGCAAGAAGGTCTCCCCTGAGCCTCCTCTTCTGCAGGCTAAGCAACCCCAGCTCCCTCAGCCTCTCCTCACAGGGCTGTGCTCTAGGTTCTGTAAGCTTACAAAAGAAATTATCACCAAGATTTCAGATTAACCTGTTTGGTTTTCCCTTCCTCTCTGTTATGGTTCTGTGAATAGAATAGAATAGAATAGAATAGAATAGAATAGAATAGAATAGAATAGAATAGAATAGAATAGAATGGAATAGGATAGAAGTAGAGTAGAGTAGAGTAGAGTAGAGTAGAGTAGAGTAGAGTAGAGTAGAGTAGAGTAGAATAGAATAGAATAGAATAGAATAGAATAGAATAGAATAGAATAGAATAGAACAGAACAGAACAGAATAGAATAGACCAGACCAGACCAGACCAGACCATGTTGGAAAAGACCTCTGTTGTAGGCTGTTTTTCCTGGACAGCAAAAGACAGACAGAAGAAGCATTTTGCAGCTAATTTCTCTGGACCACAGGAGATGAAGGTCTTAGGGCTGTCAGACAGAAGCTCTCTTCCTGTCTACAGCCAGTCATCAGTTTGGCACAGGAAGGAGCAGAGCTACCTCTGTGATCCTACAGGCATAAGACAAAGCGACACACTGTGGGTTTTTAAATGCTCTGTGCTAGAAGATAATTTTACCTAATCATTCATAGAAAGCTTTGGGTTGGAAGGGACCTTAAAGCTCTTCCAGTTGCAACTCCACTTCCATGAGCAGGGACACCTCCCACCAGCCCAGGTTGCTCAAGGCCTCATCCAGCCTGGCTTTGAACACCTCCAGGGAGGGAAAATTCACAGCCTCCCTGGGCAACCTGTTCCAGTGCCTCCCCGCCCTTACACTAAAGAATTTCTTCCTCATCTCCAGTGTAACTCTGCCCTGCTCAAGCTACATTCCATTCCCTCTCCAGTGTCTCCCCACCCGTTTTTGTAAGGCATTAAAAAGCCCTCACAAAACAGCATTTATGTTTTGGTGCTGATGTTTTTAGCTGCAGCACCTTTCCTCCACAAACCCAGACTGGCTTGGGGAGGTGGGGTGAGTGGTATGGTAATATAATTCCTTTCCTTTTCTCTCTCTCTCTTCCCTCTCTCCCTCTTTATTTTCTCTCTCTCCCCTTCTGATCCATCCACTTTATTTGTGTAATAAATAGTCTAGCTGTTGACATTTTGGCCTCATTTGTGCCTCTAATTTCATAAGGCAGGAATATTCAAAAGAACTGAGTCTCTTTCCCTCTCTGGACCGAGACAATTGCTATAGTGGGGCTGTGATGTCTACATTTGCTCACCTAAGTTCATTAATTTTCTTGTCCACAGAAGCATTTTGGTTAGGGAAAAATAACACGTAAATAAAACAACAACCCCCAAACATTTCAGCCTCTATTTAACCCTTTCTCTGTTGCATGCCTTTTGGTCACTCCTAGGAATTTCCACCAATTTTCTCTTGGTCTCTTAAAAAACTCAGTGACAAATGTTGTTTTTCTGAACTCCAGCATGCAGAGCAAATATTTAATTAGCTGTGCAATAAAGTCCACACCTGGAATACTGTGTCCAGTTCTGGGCCCTTCAGTTTAGGAAGGATGTTGACTCGCTGGAAGGTGTCCAGAGGAGGGCAACAAAGTTGGTGAAGGGCTTGGAACACAAGCCCTGTGAGGAGAGGCTGAGGGAGCTGGGGTTGCTTAGCCTGGAGAAGAGGAGGCTCAGGGGAGACCTTCTTGCTCTCTACAACTACCTAGGGAGGTTGTGGAGTCACCATCATTGGAGGTGTTCAGGAGGGGACTTGATAGGGTGCTTGGTTGCATGGTTTAGTTGATTAGGTGGTGTGCGATAATAGGTTGGACAGAATGATCTTGAAGGTCTTTTCCAACCTGGTCTGGTCTGGTCTATTCTATTCTATTCTATTCTATTCTATTCTATTCTATTCTATTCTATTCTATCCTATCCTATCCTATCCTATCCTATCCTATCCTATCCTATCCTATCCTATCCTATCCTATCCTATTATTCTATTCTATTATTCTATTCTATTCTATTCTATCCCATTCTATCCTATTCTATCCTATTATTCTATTCTATTCTTCTATTCTATTCTATTCTATTCTATTCTATTCTATTCTATTCTATTCTATTCTATTCTATTCTATTCTATTCTATTCTATTCCATTCCATTCCATTCCATTCCATTCCATTCCATTCCCAGGGTGGATTGGAATGATGTTTCGACTGCATCAACAGGCCTGGGAAACAAGAGAGAGATGTCTGTCTGACTCATGTCACTCTCACAAGCAAGTGAGTTTAATGAGATGATTTCTGCTTTCTGACCAAATTTGGTTTATTCAGTCAAGGAAGACTAAAGCTGTTTACAATCTAATTCATGGTGGGTTTTTTTTTGCACAGCCCACTTTAATTTAAGGGCTGTAATCATTGTAAAGTAAAGAGCTATTAGACTCTCTGCAAAGGAGAGGAGGGGAAAGCAGATTCTGCTCTGGAATCAGCTGTTGGTATAAATTTTGGCTTGTAGGTATTAAATAAAAGTCTGTAATGAAGTGTAAAGGAAGAGAGGACAAACCACCACTTTGTTTAGAGCTGATTGCATTGTTTCCCTCTGTGAGACAGAGCTGTAAATCATCTTTCATGTCCCAGCAGCGGAAAAACAGAGGATTAACAGGATGCAGACACATCTATCCATTTAACTCATAATATTTCACATGGTTAATCTCCCCTCTCTTTTTCCTGCAGCCCAGCTACCATGGGTTTTATGGTTGGGAGGAGAGGGAATGGATTGTAGCTTGAGCAGGGCAGAGTTACACTGGAGATGAGGAAGAAATTCTTTAGAGTGTGGGTGGGGAGGCAGTGGTTGCCCAGGGAGGCTGTGGATGCCCTTCCCTGGAGGTGTTCAAGGCCAGGCTGGATGAGACCTTGAGCAACCTGGGCTGGTGGGAGGTGTCCCTGCCCACGGCAGGGGGGTTGGGACTGGATGATCTTTAAGTTCCTTTCCAACTTAAACCAATCTGTGAATCTATTTATTAATGGCATTAACACTTTAAATGCATATATAGTGGAAAAGAATCATTTCTGATGGCTTCAATAACATTTTCTAGTGAGGAATCCTTTACCTGGAATGCAAACAGGTTCCAGGACACCCAAACCAGGATTTCAGTTGTGGAAATGTTTTGAGTCCCGCCCACAATCCTGTGGCTGAATAGTTGCAGTCAGGGAAAGCCAAACAAGACTCAAATATTGCTGCAGTGCCATTTTTAGATGCTAAATGACCCCTAATTGGGGGAAGAAAGAGGACAATAATGGCTTGTTGGTTAATGATCTGAAGATGAAGATGAGCTGTTTCACAGCAATATTTGTCCACAATTATCCAAATGGAGCATTCTGTGGATCCTAGAGAGGTTTTATCTGGGCATGAAGATGACTAAACTATAGGCTGGGAATTAAGAAGGCTCTTTTCCATGCTTATTCCTTCCATCCCACAACACCCAGAGCACCCTTCAGTTATAATCTACCATAACCAAGCACAGACACAAGATTAATCCTTTCCAGACCTATTCCACGGATGCCTACAGTTCTATTGCCTGCAGGTTAACAATAATCTGCCAGTCTGCCTCAATCATTTTCTTTAGCACCCAGCATAATAAATTTACCACACAATCAGTTCACAAAGTCCTTCTCCACAGGGAAGGTATTCTAACCTGTAAATTTGGACTGCTCTGATGTGGATTTGTGCATTCTTCTGCATGACTTTGTCTGAAGTAGGTCTGGTGAGGAGATGCTGAAGGAATTGAGGATGTTTAGTGTGGAGAAAAGGAGGATGAGGGGAGACCTCCTTGCTCTCTACAACTACCTGAAAGGAGGTTGAAGCCATGTAGGTGTCAGTCCTTCTCCCCAGTAATAAGTGACAGGATGAGAGGAATTGGCCTCAAGTTGCATCAGAGGAGGGTTGGATTGGAGATTAGAAGAAAATTCTTCACTGAAAGGGTTCTCAAAGACTGGAAGAGGTTCCCAGGGAGGTGGTTGAATCCCCATTCCCATAAGTGTTTCAAAGAGGCAGAGATGTGGTGCTGAGGGCCAAGAGTTGGCCCCAGCCTTGGAGGAGTTGAAGAATCTTTGGGCTGGAGGATCTGAAAGCTCTTTTCCAACCAAAATTATTCTATGATTCTGTGAATCTATGATTCTATAATTCTATGATTCAATGGTTCTATGATTCAGTGAGTCTATGATTAAAGGATTCTATGAATTTGTGATTCTGTGATTCTATGATTCTGTAATTCAATATTCAATGACTCTATGATTCAATGATTCAATGATTCAATGATTTTGTGATCCAAGATTCAGTGATTCAGTGCTTCAATATTCAATGATTCAGAGATTCAGTGATTCAATAATCAATGATTTAGTGATTCAATGATTCTGTGATTCAATGATTCAATGATTCAAGGATTCAGTGATTCAATGATTCTATGATTCAAGGATTCAGTGATTCAATGATTCTCTGATTCGGTGATTCAATGATTCAGTGATTCAATGATTCAGTGATTCTGTGATTCAGTGATTGATTCAATGATTCAGTGATTCAATGATTCTGTGATTCAATGATTCTGTGATTCCATGATTTAATGATTCTGTGATTCTGTGATTCAGTGATTCAATGATTCAGTGATTCAATGATTCAATGATTCAATGATTCAATGATTCAGTGATTCAGTGATTCAATGATTCAATGATTCTCTGATTCAGTGATTCAGTGATTCAGTGATTCAGTGATTCAATGATTCAATGATTCAGTGATTCAATGATTCAGTGATTCAATGATTCAATGATTCAAATATTCTATCATTCAATGATTCAATAATTCAATGAGTCTGACTCCTTGATTCAATGATTGTGTGCTTCAATGATTCTATGAACCCATGATTCAATGATTCAATGATTCTATGAGTCTCTGCTTCAATGATTCTGTGATTCTATGACTCCTTGATTCAATGATTCTGTGCTTCAATGATTCTATGAACCCATGATTCAATGATTCAATGATTCTCTGCTTCAATGATTCTGTAATTCTGTGACTCCATGAAATCTACCTCACGATGCTGAGACCCAAGAAATCCAAACATACTAAAAAATGTCATAGAGTACAATGAAAATTGAACTTTTTTTTTCCAATTAGAAGAAATATTTCATAAGCTTTTCTCAAAACCTGGTTTTAAACACCCAGATTTGAAGCTCCTTTGCCAAATGCCAATTTGTCTTCTGCTGTGTTCATCATGGATATGTTGCATCTCAGAGTCCTGGAGCTCAGCTTAACTTACTACTCTCTACAACACCCTGAAGGGAGGTTGTAGCCAGGTGGGGGTTGGTCTCTTCTCCCAGGCAAGCAGCACCAGAACAAGAGGACACAGTCTCAAGCTGTGCCAGGGGAGGTTTAGGCTGGAGGTGAGGAGAAAGTTCTTCCCAGAGAGAGTTGTTAGCCATTGGAATGTGCTGCCCAGGGAGGTGGTGGAGTCCCCAACCCTGGAGGTGTTCAAGAGGGGATTGGATGTGGCACTTGGTGCCATGGTTTAGTACTCATGAGGTCTGTGGTGACAGGTTGGACTTGATGATCTTGGAGGTCTTTTCCAACCTTATTGATTCTATGATCTCAATGTTCATAATCAAAGGCTTCTTGAAATCATTGGGAAATGATGAGCTGAAATGATGTTTTATGAGACTTGCCTGTAATGTCTCTCATGTGTTAAAGGAGTCACAACAAACAACAAAAAACCCCTACAAAACCCAAACCCTACCTAATTAAGAAGTGAATATTCCTTTATGGAATACTCATTGGTAGCTGGCAGTAGAATCATAGAATCATAGCTTGCTCTGGGTTGGAAGGAGCCCCCAAAGGTCATCCACTCCAACATCCCTGCACTCAGCAGGTATATCCTCCACTAGATCAGGTTGATCAGAGCCCTGTCCAGCCTCACTTTGAATATCTCCAGGGATGGAGCCTCAACCACCTCCCTGGGCAACCTGTTGCAGTGTTCCAACAGCCTCATAGTGCAGAACTTCCAGTAGAAGATGTGCCTCTAGTTTTCAGGGGTGGGTGCCAAGAAGAGGGGCCCAGGCTCTTTCCTGTGGTGTCCTGTGATAGGACAAGGGGCAATGGACACAAACTGGAGCACAGGAAGTTCCGCCTCAACATGAAGTGGTGTGATGGAGCCCTGGAGCAGGCTGCCCAGTGAGGTTGTGGAGTCTCCTTCTCTGGACACTTTCAAGACCTATCTGGATGTGTTCCTGTGTGACCTGCCCCAAGTGACCCTGCTTTGGCAGGGGGGTTGCATGTGTTGATCTCCAGAGGTCTCTTCCAAGCCCTACCATTCCATGCTTCTATGATGCTGTTGATTCTCTCTCCCCCTCAGAACATGCTTTAAAATCCAGTCATGCTCTTCTCCCACACCTTATTCTCCCAGGCGGGTGTTATTTCTCAGGCTGGAAGAGATTTCAGCCTTTGCTTTTAAACCTTCCTGAGGCTCAGAACATTATTAGCTCCTTTCATTTTTATTTTTTCTTTTGCTTTGTTTGTTCTCAAAACAAAGAGCCCCATCACACCTACCTTCAGTCAGTGGGGTTTTGTCTGGTGGGGTATTTTTTTTCCCTCAAACAAAAGGATGAAAACTTGTTAGCAGATCCATCGTTCCGAAAATGCTGCGCTGCTCCCAGCTGAGCCCAAACACCCAGGCTTGCTGTATCTGCTGGAAAACAAAGTAATGCAGAGGCACTTTCCCTGTGTACTACACAAGTTGGCTTAACTGTGTCTTTGCTGAGCAGCTCCCCAGGAGCCAGCAGTGCCTCTTGCAGCCCAGCAGGCAGCTGCGTGCTGGGCTGCAGCCAGCGGAGTGTGGACAGCAGGGCAGGAGAGGGGATTCTGCCCCTGGGCTCTGCTCTGCTCAGACCTCACCTCCAATCCTGCCTCCAGCTCTGCTGTCCACAGCAGGATAAGGACACAGAGCTGATGGATGGAGTCCAGAGAGGGGCCACAAAGATGATCCCAGGGCTGGAGCAGCTCTGCTGTGAGGCCAGGCTGAGGGAGCTGGGGATGCTCAGCCTGGAGAAGAGAAAATTCTGGGGGGACCTTAGAGCTGCCTACCAGGACCTGAAGGGATCCTGCAGGAAGGCTGCAGAGAGACTTCTCCTGAGGGTATCTGAGATAGGACAAGGGAGAATGGATTTTAATTGAAGGAGAATAGATTTAGATTGGATCTTAAGAAGAAATCTTAGGAAGGTTTAGATTGGATCTTAGGAAGAAATTGGATCTTAGGAAGCAATTAGGGTGGAAAGACTCTGGAATGGATTGTCCAGAGAGGCTGTGGCTGCCTCCTCCCTGGAGATGTTCAAGGGCAGGTTGGATGAGGCCATGAGCAACCTGGGCTGGTGAAAGATGTCCCTGCCCATGGCAGGGGGTTGGAGCAGATGATATCTAAGTTCTCTTCCAGCCTGAGCCATTCTGTGATTCTCTGATTCCATGATTCCATGATCCTGTGACTTGTATGGACAGAACCACATCCTCAGGACCCTTCCTAACGCTTCCCTCTCCACAGCCAAGCTGGCAGCCCCAAGTTCTTTAATATTCCAGCTTCATTATTCTCATTTTCCATAATTTAACAACTTCTCCTATTATACTTAATGGAAGAGTCATGCAATATTGAGCAGTAACTGCTGTTAATTTCCTGCTGCATATCATTTGCATTTGTGTGTGTGTGTGTGTGTGGTGTGTTACTAGTGGAGAATAATTAACATGCTCTAATTATCATACTGATTGTCTTCTCCAGCTTATGAGAGTTAGAGTCATCTCAACCCTCGTTGATCTTACAATAGCACATTTTATTGCCTTCAATAATAGTACCCAGGGATGTACAAGGCTTAGGGTTTGTTGTTTTGGTTTGGGTTGGGTTGGTGGGGTTTTTTTTCCCCTCCCCTGAAAAATGGTTGTGAGCTAACAGTGAGCAGGTTCCCCTAAATGCTTCAATCTGGAACAGAGCAATGGAAGCTTTTACAGTGCCTAGCAAAAACCCAGGGAGCTCTGCTTCTGCAGGAGTGCAATTGCAGCCTTTCTGCAGGATCCCCTCAGGTCCTGGCAGGCAGCTCTGAGTTCCCCCCAGAGTCTTCTCTTCTCCAGGCTGAACACCCCCAGTTTCCTCAGCCTGGCCTCACAGCAGAGCTGCTCCAGCCCTGGGAGCATCTTTGTGGCTCCATCTGGACTCTCTCCAGCAGCTCTGTGTCCTTCTCCTGCTGGGGACAGCAGAGCTGGAGGCAGGACTGGGCTGGATCACTGTGATCACCTCCTCCCCCCGAAAAAAAAAGATACATTCTTCTGTTCCACTCAGATTGGCTCATCCAGCACAAGCCCTCTGCACTCAGCAGGGACATCCTCCACTGGGATCAGGTTGCTCAGAGCCCTGTCCAACCTCACCTTGAATATCTCCAGGGGTTGATCCCCAACCACCTCCCTGGGCAACCTGTTGCAGTGTTCCAGCAGCCTCCTGCTGCAGAACTTGTTCCTCACATCCAATCTCAATCTGCTCTGCTCTCATTTCAAACCATTGTCCTTCATCCTGCCCCTGCAGGCCTTTGGGAACAGTCCCTCTGCAGCCTTCTTGTAGCCTCCTTCAGGTAGTGGAAGGTCATTATTAGGTCTGCCTGGAGCCTTCTCTTCTCCAGGCAGCCAGGCTCCCTCCTGGCTGCAGGGAGTGTTGTGACATGCAGTGGTGTTTATAGAAGAGCTGGCAGGACAGCAGAGAGAGTTTCTAGGTGCTTCCCTCCTTCTGTGTCCATGGAGGACAATGCAAAGCAGGAGCTTGTAGGGTCAGGAGGCCCTAAATTAGCTGCAGAGGTGGTGCTTCATCCTTTATTGCATTGTGACCTACTTCAGTGACTCATCAAGGACTGATTCAATTACAGCAACTTAACCAGCTCTCAGTTAGGTCTCTAATATCTGCTGCCCTCCATGTGTTTAAACAGTAATGCTAAACGTGCCCCTTCCCAGTCTAGAAAGGAGCTCTCAGCATGTTGAATCCAACATGAAAACCCCTCTCCTCAATAGCAGAGGCTGCTCCACACTTAACATCCTTGAAGATGCTGAGAAGTGTGGACTAAAGGCCAAATTAATTTCCTGGAGGGCTCCAGATTAAACACAGTTCCTGGCTTGCAATGGGAAAGGTCAGGCTGTTCCCCCACAAAGCTGTGCTTCCAAATGGGCCTTGATGACTTCTAGCACTTCTTTTCCCCCCTCTGAATTATTCATTTTCCTTTAAAGAAAAAAAATAATTGATTTTATTTATTTTCTATTTTATTTTCTTCAACTCTCAGAAGCTTTCTTGCCCTTTTAAATGCAGAAAACAGCTCTGGAGTGGTTATGTTAATAAAAAGCCATTTTAAAGAGTGATATAATAAACCTAACGCTCCCAGGGCACTGAGAGAGGGAGAGAGAGAGAGAGAGAGAATAGAAGATCAGATCTTAGGCTGAGTGCAAATTCTCCCTAGCCAAATATTTAGGGGAGTTAAGTTCAAACCTGCCCTTCAAGATGACTTGGGGTGGATTGCACAGAAGCACAGAGGGTCAAGGGGCTCAGGGAGGTGCCCAAGCCTTTGCTCAAGCAAGGCCAGCCAGAGCAGGTTGCTCAAGGCTGGATGCAAGCAAGTTGTGAATTCCACCAAGGATGCAAACACCACAAACTCCCTGGAAGGTACAACCTGCTCTGGTCTCTGAACACCTCCCCAGTAAAACACACAATTCCAAGGGAATTTCCCAGATCACAGAATCACCAAGGTTGGAAGAGACCTCAAAGGTCATGAAGTCCAACCTGTCCCCACAGACCTCATGACTAAACCATGGCACCAAGTGCCACATCCAATCCCCTCTTGAACACCTCCAGGGATGGGGACTCCACCACCTCCCTGGGCAGCACATTCCAATAGCCAACAACTCTCTCTGGGAAGAACTTTCTCCTCACCTCCAGCCTAAACCTCCCCTGGCACAGCTTCAGACTGTGTCCTCTTGTTCTGGTGCTGGGTGCCTGGGAGAAGAGACCAATCCCTACCCAGCTATAATCTCCCTTCAGGGAGTTGGAGAGAACAAGAAGGTCTCCCCTGAGCCTCCTCTTCTCCAGGCTAAGCAACCCCAGCTCCCTCAGCCTCTCCTCACAGGGCTGTGCTCCAGACCCCTCCCCAGCCTCATTGCCCTTCTCTGGAGACATTCAAGTGTCTCAACGTCCTTCCTATACTGAGGGACCCAGAACTGGACACAGGACTCAAGGTGTGGCCTTAACCAATGCAGAGTACAGGGGCACAATGACTTCCCTGCTCCTGCTGGCCACACTGTTCCTGATGCAGGCCAGGATGCCATTGGCCTTCTTGGCCACCTGGGCACACTGCTGGCTCGTGTTCAGATTTCCCAGAAGTTACAACCTGCTCTGTTCCCTGACCACCTCCCCAGTAAAAAATACAATTCCAAGGGAATTTCCCAGATTGCAGCCCATGCTCTTTGGCACCACTGAGAAGAGGCTGACCTCATACTGTGGCCACTCCTCACCCCTAGTCAGGTGTTTGTGTGCATTGATTTAAACTCCATAGGGATAGGTAGAAATGTTTCTACCATCAGCATCTATTCTAGTAGTGAAATACTTTAATACTTAAACATTCCAATAGTTTAATGCTTGAAAGGTCTACTGTTTATGTATTGAAAAGTCCTGGTCCCAGCAGTGATACTGAAGAGATTGAACAGTCCTGGTCCCAGCAGTGATCCTGAATCTATTGAACAGTCCTGGTCCCAGCAGTGATCCTGAATAGATTGAACAGTCCTGGTGCCAGCAGTGCCTCCTGAGGGACTCCCCTAGACACAGACTTCCCAATAGACTCTGCCCCATATGCCACAACTCTCTGACTCCTTTCTTTCAACCAGTTCCCACCCACCTCACTCCCCAACCATGCAGACCACACTTCCTCAGTTTAGCTGCAAGGATGCTGTGGGAGATGGTGTCCTGAGATCAAGATGAACCACATCCACTGCTCTGCCATCATCTCCCCACCTGGCTGTTTAAAAGGGAACAGTTAGCATCTAATCCACTCCACCACAATTAATTCCCCTGTAGAAGCCTCTGAGTGACCTTCCAACAGCCATGACATCAATGTCCAATTACTATTGATGACCAGGGGATGGAAATTTTCACCTCTAAGCTTTTCTAAGAGTTAAAATGAGTTATAAATAGTAGACCTATTAAGTGAGCAACCCAATATTCAATTAATGGTTAATGATGCATAGGAAAAGAGCTTCAGCCTCTCTACAATGGACCTGAGATGATTTGCAGGTTTTCCACAGGAGGCTTCTGAACACTGAATTTAGAATAGAGTGATTTAGAGTTAACCAGCTTGGAAAAGACCTCAAAGATCATCAAGTCCAACCTATCACCCAACACCATCTAATCAACTAAACCATGGCACCAAGTGCCTCAGCCAGGCTCTTCCTAAACACCTCCAGGGATGGGGACTCCATCACCTCCCTGGGCAGCACATTCCAATGGCTAGCAACTCTCTGTCTGGGAAGAACTTTCTCCTCTCCTTCAGCCTAAACTTCCCCTGGCACTGTGTCCTCTTGTTCTGGTGCTGGTTGCCTGGGAGAAGACACCAACCCCCACCTGGCTACAACCTCCCTTTAGGGAGTTGTAGGCAGCAATAAGGTCTCCCTTGAGCCTTCTCTTCTCCAGGCTAAGCGATCCCAGGTCAAAGTATGGCCTAACCAGTGCTGAGTACAGGGCACAATGACCTCCCTGCTCCTGCTGGCCACACTCTTCCTGATGCAGGCCAGAATGCCATTGGCCTTCTTGGCCACCTGGGCACACTGCTGTCTCATATTCATGTGCTGCCAACCTGTACTCCCAGGTCCCTCTCTGCCTGGTTGCTCTCCAGCCACTCTGACCCCAGCCTCTGGGATTTTGCAAAGCAGTCAGAGGTGGGCAGACCTGGTGTGAGGTGTCCCTGCCCATGGCAGGGGGGTTGGAACTGGCTGATCCTTGAGGTTCTTTCCAACCCTGACACTTCTGTGATTCACGAAGCCACATCAGTGTTTGGCTGTGACTAAGCTCACACAGAGTCATCAGAATGGTTTTAGTAACCCTTTCCCCCCCCTCTAATTTCTGACCTAGTTGACATCTGAAAGCAATTCCACACATCAGTTTTCATCTTCTTTAACACAAACTACTTTTTATTTCAAAGAGCCCTTTGCATATTTAACTGCAGCTACTCAATAACAAGGGCAAGCTGCTGTGGGTGCCCTGCATTAGCAGGGGGCTTGGGCTGGATGACCTCCAAAAGTCCCTTCCAACCCTCTACATGCTGAGATTGTATCTCTTCCCAGACCCTTCTTTTGTAAACTGGGTTAATCGTTTTCCCTTAGGTCTTGGTTCCTGGATCTTTCATTCTTGATTCTCTTCTCCCTAGTCTGAGGAGAGAGAAGGAGAGGAAATGGCCTAGGATTGTGTCACGGGAGGGTCAGATTGGAGAGGAGGAATAATTTCTTTGCTGCCAGAGTGGTCAGGGACTGGCAGAGGCTGCACAGGGAGGTGATGGAATCTCCATCCGTGGAGGTCTTCCAGAAAGCTGTGGCCATGGGACTTGGGGCCAGGGTTTAGTGGCCATGGTGGGCTTGGGTTGATGGCTGAACTGGATGGTCTTAGAGGTCCTTTCCAACCTTTCATGTTTCTCTGACCTCTGTCCCTTGGGGTCCTTTCCTCTACCATTTCTCCATCTGCTGGAATTTGTGAGTTCTCAGCCTCCCTCCAGGGATCAGTGCTGGGCCCCATCCTCTTTAATATCTTCACTAATGATTTGGATGAGGAGATTGAGTCAGTCATCAGCAAATTTGCAGATGACACCAAGTTGGGAGCAGATGTTGATCAGTTAGAGATCAGAAGGGCTCTGTAGAGGGGCTTTGCCAGGCTGGACAGATGGGCAGAGTCCAACAGGATGGCATTCAACAAATCCAAGTGCTGCACTTTGGCCACAACAACCTCAGGCAGTGCTACAGGCTGGGGTCAGAGTGGCTGGAGAGCAGTCAGGCAGAAAGGAAGCTGGGGAGGTGATTGACAGCCACCTAAACATGAGCCAGCAGTGTGCCCAGGTGGCCAATGGCATCCTGGCCTTAGGAATAGTGTGGCCAGCAGGAGCAGGAAAGTCATTGTGCCCTGTGCTCAGCACTGGTTAGGCCACACCTTGAGTCCTGTGTCCAGTTCTGGGCTCCTCAGGTTAAGAAGGACATTGAGACACTTGAATGTGTCCAGAGAAGGGCAACGAGGCTGGGGAGGGGTCTGGAGCACAGCCCTGTGAGGAGAGGCTGAGGGAGCTGGAGTTGCTTAGCCTGGAGAAGAGGAGGCTCAGGGGAGACCTTCTTGCTCTCTCCAACTCCCTGAAGGGAGGTTGTATTCAGGAGGGGGTTGGTCTCTTCTCCCAGGCAAGCAGCACCAGAACAAGAGGACACAGTCTCAAGCGGTACCAGGGAAAGTTTAGGCTCAAGGTAAGGAGAAAGTTCTTCCCAGAGAGAGTTGTTGGCCATTGGAATGTGCTGCCCAGGGAGGTGGTGGAGTCCCCATCCCTGAAGGTGTTCAAGAGGGGATTGGATGTGGCACTTGGTGCCATGGTTTAGTCATGAGGTGTTGGGTGACAGGTTGGGCTTGAGGATCCTTGAGGTCTCTTCCAACCTTGGTGATTCTGATTCTGTACTTTTCAGACTGCAGATGGCTCAGAGGCACTTTTTGGGGGCTGCATCTATGAAAACAATGGAATGATTGGAGTCATTTCACCACCAATTCCTGTAAATGAATACAATTAATACAAATTTAATACTCAATATGTGGCTTTTAAATATTAACACCTTATTGAGTTGAATGAAGGGTCATCTGTATCAGGAAATAGAGCTAACCCCCACCCTCCCCAAGCAGGATGGGCCCAATTAGGTCACAGATTAATGAGAATTGCTGGAGAAGATCTTTAAGGCTCTGGATCCATTCATCTCCTGTTTCATATTTAATGAAGTTGTCAGCATCTTTGTGGTTAAAAATGGAAGGTCATTTGCTAGCAATTGAGTCATCATCTCCCTGCCACCAATTTGGTGTGGAAAGAATCCCTCCCTTCAGCACATTCAGCTTGGAAGGGACTTTGAGGATCACCTAGCCCAAGCTTGAAGGGTAACAATAGAGTTGAAATGGTGGCCAAGAAGGCCAATGGCATCCTGGCCTGCATCAAGAATAGTGTGGCCAGCAGGAGCAGGGAAGACATTCTGCCCTGTGCTCAGCACTGGTTAGGCCACACCTTGAGTCCTGTGTCCAGTTCTGGGCTCCTCAGTTTAAGAATGACATTGAGACTCTTGAATGAGTCCAGAGAAGGGCAAGAAAGCTGGGGAGGGGTCTGGAGCACAGCCCTGTGAGGAGAGGCTGAGGGAGCTGGGGTTGCTTAGCCTGGAGAAGAGGAGGCTCAGGGGAGACCTTCCTGCTGTCTGCAACTCCCTGAAGGGAGGTTGTAGCCAGGTGGGGGTTGGTCTCTTCTTCTAGGCAAGCAGAACCAAAACAAGAGGACACAGTCTCAAGCTGTGCCAGGGGAGGTTTGGGCTGGAGGTGAGGAGAAAGTTCTTCCCAGAGAGCGCTGTTGGCCATTGGAATGTGCTGCCCAGGGAGGTGGTGGAGTCACCCTCTTGACCACCCTTTTGATCTTGATAATCATCACTGAAGTCCCCCCTCAGTCTTCCTCCTTCTGTTCCTCAGAGTTCCATCCCTTTGTGCATCGCACAGATGTCATCAGCAAAGCCCTTTGGAGCAGAGCCCACACTCAGGCAGGGCTCACAGGCTCATTTGTATGGAAATTGCTGGTGGGAAATGTTTTCTCCAAATGTGAAACGCTGGTGCTGCTCCTTCCTCTTCAAACATCGTCCCCAGCACACACCAAACCCCGAGCAGCGCAGCTGCACCGCCGCTGAAACTGGGCGTGCAAAAGCAACAGGACCTGAGAGCCAGAAGGCAGCCTTCAGCTCACATTAATTGGGGTCTGAAATTAATTACTGGCTCTCAGATACCAAAACATACAATTAATTGGCGACAATTTGATGTCAATACCAGACTTGAGGTCTTAGCAGCTAAGATTGCAGAGCAGGGAAGCAAGACAGTGATTGGATGCGAATAACTAGAGGCAGAGAAGAGCCTTAACTGCTGGTTGAGGCTGCTATGGGAGAGGTAGCAAAGACCCAAGTCTGAGAGACAGACATGGTCTGTTTGTGGCACTTGGTGCCATGATTTAGTCATGAGGTCTGTGGTGACAGGTTGGACTTGATGATCTTTGAGGTCTCTTCCAACCTTGATGATTCTGTGTGATTCTGCTGTTCTATCTCCAGCCTTCAGCTGCGGCACAATGTGAGACCTCACCTCCAATCCTGCCTCCAGCTATGCTGTCCCCAGCACCAAAAGGACACAGAGCTGATGGAGAGAGTCCAGAGGAGGCCACAAAGATGATCCCAGGACTGGAGCAGCTCTGCTGTGAGGCCAGGCTGAGGGAGATGGGGCTGTGCAGCCTGCAGAGGAGAAGGCTCCAGGGGGACCTCAGAGCTGCCTGCCAGGAGCTGAAGGGATCCTGCAGGAAGGCTGCAGAGAGACTTCTCCAAGGGGGCATGGTTTGGAGCTGAGGCAGAGCAGGGTCAGAGTGGAGCTGAGGAAGAAGTTGTTCAGTGCCAGGGTGGTGAGACTCTGGCACAGGCTGCCCAGGGAGGCTGTGGCTGCCTTCTGCCTGGGGATGTTCAAGGCCAGGCTGGACAAGACCTTGAGCAGCTGAGTCTAGCTGAGAGGTGCCCATGGTGGGGAGTTTGGAGTAGATGAGCTCTGAGCTCCCTTCCAACCTGAGCCATTCTCTGATGATTCTATGAAGAATCTCTCCAGGCACTATCCTTGCAGGGAAAGCCTGGACAAAGCAGTCTGTTCAGTCTAGCAAAGGCTGTTCATGCCTCATACATTCAGTTCCATGAATGCTGTAATCCTCAGGCAGTGAAACTCTGTGCACAGTGGGTCCCCTCAGCACCTAAGAAAGAAGAGAAAGAGCTGGAAGCAAGAAAGGTTCTCCTTGATGTCTCCCTGTAGTTTTACATGCCCTGGGGTTATACTTTGCATTTTGTTCTTCTAAGTTAAAGGAAGCACAGGATCATAAAATCATAGTCATTTGGGTTGGGAAAGATCTCCTCCAGTCCAAGCACTCTCTAGCTCTGCCAAAGCTGGGGCTAAACCTAGCCCCTCAGCACCACATCTCTGCTTCTTTGATATACCTCTAGTGATGGGGATTCAGCCACCTCCCTAGGCAGCCTGCTCAAATGCTTGAGAACCCTAAGAAGACGTGATAGGATGAGAGGAAATGGTCTTAAGTTGCACCAGGAGAGGTTTAGGAGGGGTATTAGAAGAAACCTCTTGACTCAAAGTGGTGTCAAAGCCTGGCACAGGCTCCTCAGGGAAGTGGCTGAACCCACATCCCTGGAAGTGTTTCAGAGAGGCAGAGATCTACAGCTACCTGAAGGGAGGTTGTAGCCAGGTAGGGGTTAGTCACTTCTCCCAGGCAAGCAGCACCAGAACAAGAGGACACAGTCTCAAGCTGTGCCAGAGGAAGTTTAGGCTGGAGGTGAGGAGAAAGTTCTTCCCAGAGAGAGTTGTTGGCCATTGGAATGTGCTGCCCAGGGAGGTGGTGGAGTCCCCATCCCTGGAGGTGTTCAAGAGGAGATTGGATGTGGCACTTGGTGCCATGGTTTAGTCATGAGGTCTGTGGGGACAGGTTGGACTTGATGACCTTTGAGGTCTCTTCCAACC
Organism: Melanerpes formicivorus; assembly: GCF_026170545.1. NCBI lineage: Eukaryota > Metazoa > Chordata > Aves > Piciformes > Picidae > Melanerpes > Melanerpes formicivorus. The sequence continues at coordinate 225,791 of NW_027142658.1, read as the reverse complement.
TTCTGTGATTCTGTGAGATGTGGTACTGAGGGCCATGGGTTAGCCCCAGCCTGGGCAGAGCTAGAGAAGGGTTGGAGTAGAGTATCTTAGAAGACTTGGAAAAGACTAAAGGTCTTTTCCAACCAAAATGATTCTGTGACTCCATGGTCTTGCAGAGCCCCAGCTACAGAAGTTTTCAGCCATGGACTTGAATTGAATGAAGGTTGATCTTCTCCCAGTCAATGGCAGACAGGGAAATAGGTCAGCCAGGTCCGTCAAATGATTGCCACCTGCATAATCAGCAATCCATTAAGATTAATGAGGCTCTCATAGGATATTCTGTACTTCATCTGAGCAGACATTAAAACCCAATTCATCAGCGAGACCTGTAGAGCTTCCTTCATATTTTAAACAGCTGCAACTCAATCCAGATGTATTAGAACTAAAAATACATCCAATGACAAGGCCCTTCTGGAAATCCAGACTGTCAGGTTTGGTGTTTGGTAGATTATTGTGGGCTGGAAAAGAGTCTCAGGAAGGGAAGAGCCAGATATGGCAAAGCCATCCTGAACCACATTCCATCTGTGCAAAGCTCTCAGGCCACTGCTTCTGAAGACTGTTCAGTCTGGAGAAAAGAAGGCTCCAAGGTGACCTAATTGTGGCCTTCCAGTATCTGAAGGGGGCCTACAGGAAGGCTGGGGAGGGACTGCTCAGGATCTCAGGTAGTGATAGGAGTAGGGGGAATGGAATGAAGCTGGAGGTGGGGAGATTCAGGCTGGAGGTGAGGAGGAAGTTCTTCCCCATGAGAGTGGTGAAGCCCTGGAATGGGTTGTCCAGGGAGGTGGTTGAGGCCCCATCCCTGGAGGTGTTTAAGCCCAGGCTGGATGAGGCTCTGGGCAGCCTGATGTAGTGTGGGGTGTCCCTGCCCATGGCAGGGGTGTTGGAACTATCTGATCCTTGTGGTCCCTTCCAACCCTGACTGATACTATGATTCTATGGTGTCACACAAACATCTTCATCACTTGATGGTGCAGAGCCTGTGTAAGAATTTGAGCTCACCCTTATCTCTTCTACTGATGATCAGGGGACTTGAGCATCTCCCCTACAAAGAGAGACTGAGAGCCCTGGGGCTGTTCGCCCTGGAGAAGAGAAAAGTGAGAGGGGATCTGATCAATGTCTGTAAATATCTGAGGGGTGGGGGGCAAGTGGAGGGGCCAAACCCTTTCTGGTGGTGCACAGGAATAAGACAAGGGACAATGGAGTCAAGCCTGGAGAAGAGAAGGCTCCAGGGAGACCTTAGAGCATCCTTCCAGTACCTGGAGGAGGCTACAAGAAAGAATTTTGACAAGGGCTTGGAGTGATAGGATTTGAGATGGAAGAAAGGAGATTTAGACTGGAGATTAAGAAGATATTCCTTCCAGTGGTGGGAGAGGGGAGATACTGGAGCAGGTTGCGTCTGCCTCCTTCCTGGAGGTGTTCAGGGCCAGGCTGGATGAGGCCTTGAGCAACCTGGGCTGGTGGGAGGTGTCCCTGCCCATGGCAGGGGGTTGGCACTGGATGAGCTTTCAGGTCCCTTCCAACCCAACCCATTCCATGAATCTATGAATCTTTAAGGTCCCTTCAAGCACAAACCATTCTCTATGGTTCTGTAAGGTCCTTTCCATCCCAAACCATTCTGTGGTCCTCTTATTCCATGAAGTTTAGTGTAATTTAAGATAAAAATATAGACCTAATGGGCTTATTGCATTCCTTGCCCTCCTTTATCCTTGCTTTCCTCCTGCCTGCTACTTTGAGGCACATTTCAGGGAGCTGTACTCTAACTTTCTTTTAATGTGTGCAGGCTCTCTGATCTTGGAGGTTGAGCTTCTTCAAGATGAGATCCAACCCAGGAACTGCAGAGCCTGCAGGATTCTGTGGTTCACACTCAGAGCTACTGCTGACAGGAGCTGTGATTCGAATGTACAGGGCCAAGCCCAGCCATGAACAACAAAGGAAGGATATCAAAGGGAAAAGCACTGCAGCAGCCACACACTTTTAACCCTTGTTCAAAAAGAGATCAGACACAACAGGCACAACATTCCAGTGAGCTCCTTCTGTCCTTAAAAGCAGGTAGCACAGTTTGTTTGCTGATGTTTTACATCCACTGAAGGTCCCTTCAATAGCTTCTCCCAGGTCCCTAAATTACCCCCCCTGCTATTTTTAGCTGGTATTGATCGTGCTTGATCAGCTTTAAGCTCCTCCAGCAGGATTTTAAGCTGTTCTTTACTTTACCTCTGACTCTGAATTTCACAGTCTGCTTCCAGCCCAACTACCTTAGTTATGCTGGGCAGAGGAAAATGGAATGAATTGGAAAGGGACCTCTGGAGGCTAAGTCCAAGCCCCCTCCTAAAGCAGGATCACCCAGAGTAAATCATGCAGGAACACATCCTCCAGAGAAGGAGACTCCACAGCCTCTCTGGGCAGCCTGCTCCAGGGCTCTAACAACCTCAAAATGAAGAATTGTTTTGTTTTGTTTACATGGAACCTCCTGAGTTCCAGTTTGTGTCCACTGCCCCTTGGCCTGTTCCCTGGCCACCGAGAAGAGCCTGGCTCCATCCTCCTGCCACTCATCCTTTAGCTATGATCAGCATTAATGAGATCTCCTCTCAGTCTGCTCTTCCCCAGGCTGAACAGCCCCAGCTCTCCCAGACTCCCCTCCTAAGGTAGATATTGCAGTCCCCTCATCACCTTAATGGCTCTCTGCTGGACTTTCTCCAGCAGTTAATCTTCTATCAAACTCCATTCCTGTTGAGCAAGGGTTATGAGTCTGAGTTATGAGCAAACTGTGCTTCAACAATAGGGCAAACTGAAGCAGGTCTTTATTTCCCTGCTTCTGCCCAGGCTGTAAGATTTAAAGACACCTCTTTGCTGGAGCTGTTGTATTTCCAAGTGCAAAGAAAAACCCCAAACAAACCAAAACCAACCCAGCAAACCACCACAATCTTGTTAAGGGTTTTAGCTGCTCCCCAAAGAGATTTTGCTCAGTAAATAAGCAGAGCTGCCACACAACTGTGGCTCCATCTGACTGGGGAGTCTTGTTCTCAGTCTTCTCTGTTTATTGCCTCTTATGGGCTGCTCAAGAACAGAAAAACATCAGTTAGCTGAAGGGATCCTCTTGGAGGGTGACTAGGAGAGGGCACAGCCTCAAGCTGCACCAGGGGAAGTTCAGGCTGGAGGTGAGGAGAAACTTCTTCACTGAGAGAGTTGTTGGCCATTGGAATGTGCTGCCCAGGGAGGTGGTGGAGTCCCCATCCCTGGAGGTGTTCAAGAGGGCATTGGATGTGGCACTTGGTGCCATGGTTTAGTCATGAGGTCTGTGGTGACAGGTTGGACTTGATGATCTTTGTGGTCTCTTCCAACCTTGGTAGTTTGGTGATTCTGTGATCTGCTAACATATTAAACCCCAGAAGTTCCTGGTCTGGAAGAAGAAATTAGATGCAAAGCTTCTCCAGAAGTCGTTCATGATATGTGAATGTCATCCACAGAGAATAAAAGGGAAGAAGGGATTAGTGTCACTTAAACCCTCTGTGACACAAAATCTGACCAGCATCCCAATGCAGCCAGTGTGAAGTGCTAGCTTTAGAGGATCACAGAAGTGTTTGGGCTGGAAAACACCTCCAAGATCACTGAGTCCAACCAGCAGGCTAAGACCACCATGGTCATAAACCCGTGTCCCCAAGGGCCATGGCCACAGGTTTCTGGAATGCCTCCAGGGATGGGGACTCCACCACCTCCCTGGGCAGCCTCTGCCAGTCCCTGATCACTCTTGCAGCACAGAAAATTTTCTTCATCTCCAATCTAACCTCCATGGCCACAGGTTTCTTGTACACCTCCAGGGATGGGCACTCCACCACCTCCCTGGGCAGCCTGTTTCAGTCCCTGGACCACTCTGGCAGCACAGAAAATTTTCTTCATCTCCAATCTAATCTCCATGGCCACAGGTTTCTTGTACACCTCCAGGGATGGGGACTCCACCACCTCCCTGGGCAGCCTCTGCCACTCATTGACCACTCTTGCAGCAAAGACCTTTTTTCCTCATCTCCAACCCAATAAAGATAAAACAACAGAGAAAAAGCAAAATAAACCAAACTCCACCATCACCTCCACATCCTTCACCTGCAACATCACCTGGCAGACTCAGAGCCTTTCAATTCCTCTATTTGTGGACTCAATCCTATCAAATGCTTCTGTGGCCACATTTTATCACCACATTATCACAGACTGTAGTGGGGGGGTGGGTGGGGGGGGTGGGGGGGGAGGAGGGGAAGGAAGTTATAATTAGCTGCTTAACATCTTTGGCAGATGTGTGTGAGAACATTTCCAACACCAATAACAAGTTTTCAGCCTTTAAGCTATATTCTGCCTCAAATATCATTGGTTTCCCTTTTATTTTACCCCTCCCCATTTAATGAAGTGTGCACAGCAGTGATGAGTGGTGGGATCCTGGGTAAAGGCTGCTCAGGTTATTTGCAGAATGCAGCTGGGGAGGTAACTGTGTTGCAAACAGCAAATGAGTCGAGGGGATGGAAATGTAATTTGCAGCTTAAAGACCACAGAAATAAAAGAGAAAGGCAAGGCAATAAGGTGGCTGTGGCTGAGGCTTAATTAAATTAGTGTGCATTTCACTTTTCCAGAGGCAGCTTCAGTGCTTCAGCAGCAGGAACCCTTGCAGCAAGGCCACTGCAGTAGGTGTGCGCTGAGGCACGCAAGGAGTGGAGATGGCAACTCAGCTCCCCAGGGAATGGAGGACGAGAGAATCATGGAATCATAAGCTCAATAATGTTGGAAAATACCTCAGAGATCATCAAGTCCAACCTGGCACTACAGACCTCATGGCTACTAAACCATGGCTTCAAGTGCCACATCCAATCCCCTCTTGAACACCTCCAGGGAAGGAGACTCCACCACCTCCCTGGGCAGCACATTCCAATGGCCAATCTCTCCTTCTAGGAAGAACTCTCTCCTCACCTCCAGCTTAAACCTCCCCTGGCACAGCTTGAGACTGTGTCTTCTTGTTCTGGTGCTGCTTGCTTGGGAGAAGAGACCAACCCCCACCTGGCTACAACCTCCCTTCAAGGAGTTGGAGAGAGCAAGAAGGTCTCCCCTGAGCCTCTTCTTCTGCAGGCTAAGCAACCCCAGCTCCCTCAGCCTCTCCTCACAGGGCTGTGCTCCAGACCCCTCCCCAGCTTTCTTGCCCTTCTCTGGACATGTTCAAGAGTCTCAATGTCCTTCTTAAACTGGGGAGCCCAGAACTGGACACAGGAATCAAGGTGTGGCCTAACCAGTGTTGAGTACAGGGCAGAATAACTTCCCTGTGGGCAGCACATTTCAAAGGCCAATCTCTCTGTCTGTGAAGAACTTCTTTCTAAGATCAAGCCCAAACTTCCCCTGGTGCAGCTTGAGACTGTGTCCTCTTGTTCTGGTGCTGGTTGCCAGTGCCAGACCAACCCTTACCTGGCTACAACCTCCCTTCAGGGAGTTGGAGACAGCAAGAAGGTCTCACCTGAGCATCCTCTTCTCCAGGCTAAACAACTTTAACTTGAGGCCATTTGCTCTTGTTCTGTCACTAGCTGCATGGAAAAAGAGACCAACATGAAACCATTGCAATCCCTTTTCAGGTAGAGAGCAATTAGTCACAGCCACCACCTAAAAGCTCCAAGGCTTGGGGCAGAGTGGCAGGAAATTGACCAGGAGAGAAAGACTTTGGGGTGTTGAGCAACAGCCAGCTGAAGATGAGGCAGCAGCATGCTCAGGTGGTGACAGTATCCTGGCCTGGATCATCAATAGACTGGCCAGCAGCAGCAGGGCAGGGATTGTCCCCCTGGAGTGAGCACTGCTGAGGCCACAGCTTGAGTCCTGGCTTCAGTTTTGGGGCTTTTACTACAGGAAAGACATTGAGGGCTGGAGCATTTCCAGAGAAGGGCAACAGAGCTGGGGAAGGGTCTGGAGAAGAGGGCTGGGGAGGAGCAGCTGAGGGTGATGGAGTTGGTTGTGGAGAAAAAGCTCAGGGGAGGCTTTCTCACTTTCTACAACTCCCTGAAAGGAGCTTAGAGCCTCATGGGTGTTGGTCTCTTCTCCCTAGTAAGAAGAGAAAGCAGCCTCAAGTTGCACCAGGAGAGGTTCAGGATGGACTTTAGAGGAAAGTTCTTGACTCAAAGGGTTCTCAAAGACTGGAACAGGTTCTCCAATGGAGGTGGTTGAATCCCCATCCCTGGAGGTGTTTCAGAGGCAGAGATATAGTGCTGAGGGCCATGGATGAGCCCCAGCCTTGGTAGAGTCAAAGAATGGTTCAATTGGAGGAGCTGAAAGGGCTTTGCCTGGCCTGTATCAGGAAGAGTGTGGCCAGCAGGAAAAGGAGGTCATTGTGCCCTGTGCTCAGCACTGGTTAGGCCACACCTTGAGTCCTGTGTCCAGTTCTGGGCCCCTCAGGTTAGGAAAGATGTTGAGTTGCTGGAAGGTGTCCAGAGAAGGGCAAGAAAGCTGGGGAGGGGTCTGGAGCACAGCCCTGTGAGGAGAGGCTGAGGGAGCTGGGGTTGCTATGCCTGGAGAGGAGGAGGCTCAGGGGAGACCTTCTTGCTCTCTCCAACTCCCTGAAGGGAGGTTGTAGGCTGGAGGGGGTGGGTCTCTTCTCCCAGGCAGCCAGCACCAGAACAAGAGGACACAGTCTCAAGCTGTGCCAGGGGAGGTTTAGGCTGCAGGTGAGGAGAAAGTTCTTCCCAACAAGAGAGATTGGCCATTGGGATGTGCTGCCCAGGGATGTGGTGGAGTCACCATCCCTGGAGGTGTTTAGGAAGAGCCTGGATGTGGCACTTAGTGCCATGGTTTGGTTGATTAGATGGTGTTGGGTGATAGGTTGGACTTGATGATCTCATAGGTCTTTTCCAGCCTGGTTAATTCTATTCTAAACAAGTCTCTGGTTCTATGTTTCTAAGCTTCTCTGTAGCTGAACATGTAGGAGACCTTTGCTTGGTTTTTAATTTTAAAGCTCTTCCTTCCCCAGAAATCATTGTGGCAACACACACACACAGAGTTAAAGTGACTTTCTCCACCACATATAGTATCAGTCAGTCAGGGTTGGAAGGGACCACAAGGACCATCTAGTTCCAACCCCCCTGCCATGGGCAGGGACACCCCACACTATACCCACTGCTTGCATTCCCAAGAGTGAATTAGACTCAAATGTATTTAAATTAGAGGCAGGGAGGTGGGTTGGGAAATAAAACAAAACAAAGCATGATCAGTTAAGAAGTGCATTTTCTCCTGGGCTTTATTAGAGCAAGAGGCAAAGATCCTCCTTGTGCCTTTTCAAAATGCTCTTCCCATTAACACCAGGAGTAGATAAAAGTGTCATCAGGATGGAGCAACAAGCTCCTTCCCAAGCTAGAGAGCAAACAAGCTCAGTTATTAAGGACAAAGTGTATCCCCCCAGGGGAAAATTGCCTGGAAATGGTGAAGGCATTTCATGGCTGTGAAAAGGGTAAGCATCGATTCCTCGAGGGGTGATGCTTTGTGTGCTGCTGCTGCTGCTGCAGAGATGATAGCCACAGATCCCTTTCCTCCACAGCCAGGAAACTGAAAGGCCAAGCTGTCAGCTTGCTGGTGTTTTAACTCCGAGGTGGAATGTGGTTCGGTTTTGCCCTCCTCCCCCTGGTGCTGAAAGGGTAGGGCTGATCCTTCAGGAGGGAGGTAAATGATTCCAGAGTGATGATTAACCTCTGCACTTCCATCCACATTTATGAAGCAAAATGTGTCTGTGGTAAAATTGGAGCAGCTGGGATGCAGCCTGGCATCATTTGCTTCTGTGACACAAGGTCTGGAGAAGAAGAGGCTGAGGGGAGACCTCAGAGCTCCCTACAGCTCCCTGAAGGGAGGTTGGAGTGAGGAGGGGGCAGCATCTGCTCCTTGGTGGCAAGAGACAGGAGTAGAGGAAATGGTTCCAAGCTGCACCAGGGGAGGCTCAGGCTGGATGCTAGGAAATATTCCAGCACTGAGAGGGTTCTCAGACACTGGAACAGGCTGCCCAGGGCAGTGCTGCAGTCACCATCCCTGGGGGTGCTCAAGTTGAGTGTGCACCTGGCACTTAGGGCCATGGTTTAGTGTTGACCCTTCAGTGCTGGGTCAAGGGTTGGGCTGGATGAGCTTGGAGGTCTCTTCCAACAGGATGTTTCCTGTGGTTCTGTGAAGCCACTCAAAGGCCTCTTTGAGTCATAACATTGTTTGACTTGGAAAAGACCTCTGAAATGATTGAGTCCAAAGATCAACCTAACACCACACTGCTGCTGCTGGGGAGCTCTGCTGGTGCTCCTTCTTGGGGAGCTCTGCTGCTCCTGCTGGGGAGCACTGCTGATTCCTGGGGAGCTCTGCTGCTCCTGCTGGGGAGCATTACTGATTCTTGGGGAGCTCTTGTGCTCCTGCTGGGGAGCATTACTGATTGTTGGGGAGCACTGCTGCTCCTGCTGGGGAGCATTACTGGTTCTTGGGGAGCTCTGCTGCTCCTGCTGGGGAGCACTGCTGATTCCTGGGGAGCTCTTGTGCTCCTGCTGGGGAGCATTACTGATTCTTGGGGAGCTCTGCTGCTCCTGCTGGGGAGCACTGCTGCTCCTGCTGGGGAGCTCTGCTGCTCCTGCTGGGGAGCACTGCTGATTCTTATGGAGCACTGCTGCTTCTTGGGGAGCTCTGCTGCTCCTGCTGGGGAGCACTACTGATTCTTGAGGAGCTCTGCTGCTCCTGCTGGGGAGCACTACTGATTCTTGAGGAGCTCTGCTGCTCCTGCTGGGGAGCACTGCTGATTCTTATGGAGCACTGCTGCTTCTTGGGGAGCTCTGCTGCTCCTGCTGGGGAGCACTACTGATTCTTGAGGAGCTCTGCTGCTCCTGCTGGGGAGCACTACTGATTGTTGGGGAGCACTGCTGCTTCTTGGGGAGCTCTGCTAGCTCTTGAAATTCTCCTCAGCCCACCTCTCCAGCCTCCCTAGGTTCCTCAAATCACCTCGAAGAGAAATGGATTAATACAGCAACAAAAGTTTTCCCCTGGATCCTTCCAAACAGTAGACCTCCACAGTCTGGAGTCTTGGTTTCTGAGACTTGATGAAGACACTCTGAAACAACTCCTGCCAGTACCTGAGTAGAGTCAGGAGGAAATTTAGGCTCCAAAACAAAAGCAACCCCAACTTGCAAGGACATCAGATTTCACTTTCTGGAGTGCTAAAGAAGCTGTGCTAAAAGGCTGTGAATGGTTAATGCTCCTACTTGAATTTAAAATCCCACCCCAACCCCTTCCTTCCCTCAGAGCCTGAGATGACAGCTGAACAAACGGGGTCACAGCAACCTCATCCATATTTTAGAGCTGGTCATCATCCTCCAGCACTTACCTTGCAGGAAATGAGCTCTGATTTATGGCTTTATTAGCTATTAAATATTAAGGGTGATGATAGTAATTTTATTATTGAAGCTAGGATGGCTTCAAGGCAAGGCACAGGAGCAGCAGTGCTGCAAAGTGCTGCAACAAAATTAGCACTAGTTTTTTTATCCACAGGTAGCTTCACTTCACCTCCTGAGGCTTTATGAGGACCTTCAGGATCAGGGGAAGAAAATAACAGCTCTTAAGCTGCCAGTTTCTTCTAGAGCCTGCTCCCTTTGTATTACATGCAGTCATAGAATGGTTTGGGTTGGAAGGGACTCCAAGGATCATCCACTTCCTAACCCCCTGCCAAGGGCAGGGACACCTCCCACCAGCCCAGGTTGCTCAAGGCCTCATCCAACCTGGCCTTGGATACCTCCAGGGTGTGGGAATCCACAGCCTCCCTGGGCAACCTGTTCCAGTGTCTCATCACCCAACTCTCCAGCCTGTCCAGATCTCACTGTATGGCAGCACAGCCTTCTGCTGTGGCAGCCACTTCCCCCAGCTTGCTATCACCTCCAAACTTGCTGAGAGTCCACTCTACCCCTTCACACAGATCACTGATGAATATATTGAATATTATATTGAATAATGCAAGAGACCTTCTTGCTGTCTATAACTCCCTGAAGGGAGGCTGTAGCCAGGTGGGGGTTGGTCATATTAATTTAAAGACTTTTTTTATCCTCTCCCTTTCCTGGCAGTCCATTGGTCATTGTGCCCTGTGCTCAGCACTGGTTAGGGCCACACCTTCAGTCCTGTGTCCAGGTCTGGGTTCCTCAGTTTAGGAGAGATGTTGAGTTGCTGGAAGGTGTCCAGAGAAGGGCAAGAAAGCTGGGGAGGGGTCTGGAGCACAGCCCTGTGAGGAAAGGCTGAGGGAGCTGGGGTTGCTTAGCCTGGAGAGGAGGAGGCTCAGGGGAGACCTTCTTGCTCTCTCCAACTCCCTGAAGGGAGGTTGTAGCCAGGTGGGGGTTGGTCTCTTCTACCAGGCAGGCAACCAGCATCAGAACAAGAGGCCACAGTCTCAAGCTGTGCCAGGGGAGGTTCAGGCTGGATGTTAGGAAGAAGTTCTTCCCAACAAGAGAGATTGGCCATTGGAATGTGCTGCCCAGGGAGGTGGTGGAGTCACCATCACTGGAGGTGTTTAGGAAGAGCCTGGATGAGGCACTTGGTGCCATGGTTTAGTTGATTAGATGGTGTTGGGTGATAGGTTGGACTCGATGATCTTGAAGGTCTTTTCCAACCTGGTTAATTCTATTCTATTCTATTCTATTCTATTCTATTCTATTCTATTCTATTCTATTCTATTCTATTCTATTCTATCCTATCCTATCCTATCCTATCCTATTCCATTCCATTCCATTCCATTCCATTCCATTCCATTCCATTCCATTATATTCCATTCCATTCCATCACTTAGCATAACATCAAAATCTAAGCAGAATCATAGAATCAATCAATCATAAAATGGACTGGGTTGGAAGGGACCTCCAAAGGTCATTTACAGCATCACAGAATTGTCAGGGTTGGAAGGGGCCTCAAAGATCATCTAGTTCCAACCACACTGTAGTCAGCCAAGGTGGCCCAGAGCCCTGTTTAGCCTCACCTTGAATATCTCCAGGGATGGAGCCCCATCCACCTCCCTGGGCAACCTGCTGCAGAACTTGTTCCTCACATCCAGCCCCAATCTGCCCTGCTCTCATTTCAAACCATTGCCCTTGCTCCTGTCCCTGCAGGCCTTGGGGAACAGTCCCTCTGCAGCCTTCCTGTAGGCACTGGAAGGTGCCAGTAATTGACCTCTCCTAATTGCAGGTGGCAATTCATTACATCCACAAAGGAGCCCTGGAGCTTGAGCACAGCTCTGTCAGGCTATTTCAGCCTCAGCTGTGTTATTTTCCCATCTTCAGGCTTTCTTTCACTTTTGTTTCACTCCACAGGTTAAACAATTTGGAACTGCTTTGCAAACAAGCAAACAAAAAAACCAAAAGCAACTTGGAGGCTGCAATTTAATTGGAAAAGAGATTGTGCAGGGGGGAGGAAAAAAAAGGCAAGAGAATCCGTCAGGAAATGGAACCAGATATTAATCACTCTCTAAAGTGACTGCAGCCTTCATTTTGCTCGTGTTTTCCTTCTGGTTTCAAACAATGTTGAGAACTGAAGGACTTCCAGAGCTTAAAGGAATCAAATCCAATGAATATGTGGCAGTAAAAAGAAATGTCAGCTCCACTTAGCTGTGCAGCTGAATTGTTGAAGCCTGAAAGGCTCATGGGAGGTGAGGCCACACTGAAATGATTGCTGGGTCTTAACACCTATCCAAACCCCATTTGTCCAACCAACCAGGCAAAAATGTCACTGCAGGGACATTCTGCCTTAAATGATAAAGAAAAAAAACCCCAAACACCTTTCTTCTGGGGGTCAAGCAGTGGAACAGGCTGCCCAGGGAACTGGTGGAATCACCATCCCTGGAGAACTGTAGGAGGGCTCAGGTTGGAAGAGAGCTCAGAGATCATCTACTCCAAGCTCCCAGCCATGCCCAGGGACACCTCTCAGCTACACTCAGCTGCTCAAGGCCTCATCCAGCCTGGCCTTGAACATCCCCGGGCAGAAGGCAGTCACAGCCTCCCTGGGCAGCCTGTGCCAGAGTCTCACCACCCTGGCACTGAACAACTTCTTCCTCAGCTCCAGTCTGACCCTGCTCTGCCTCAGCTCCAAACCATTCCCCCTTGGCCTGTCTCACACACTCTCAGCAAATGTTTCTCTGCAGCCTTCCTGCAGGATGCCTTCAGGTCCTGGCAGGCAGCTCTGAGGTCCCCCTGGAGCCTTCTCTTCTCCAGGCTGCACAGCCCCAGCTCCCTCAGCCTGGCCTCACAGCAGAGCTGCTCCAGCCCTGGGATCATCTTTGTGGCCTCCTCTGGACTCTCTCCATCAGCTCTGTGTCCTTTTGGTGCTGGGGACAGCAGAGCTGGAGGCAGGATTGAAGGTGAGGTCTGAGCAGAGAAGAGCCCAGAGGCAGAATCCCCTCTCCTGCCCTGCTGCCCACACTCCTCTGGCTGCAGCCCAGCACACAGCTGCCTGCTGGGCTGCAGGAGGGCACTGCTGGCTCCTGGGGAGCTGCTCAGCACCCAGAACTCTTTCTGCAGGGCTGCTCTCAACCCTCTCTGTCCCCAGCCTGGATTGGTGCCCGGGGTTGGCCCAACCCAGATTCAGGACCCTGCACTTTGACTTGTGGAACCTCCTGCAGTGAGGTACAGACATAGCACTGTACAGACATAGCATGGTGGGAGATGGCTTGCTAGCCATGGTGGTGTTGGGTTGACAGCTGGACTAGGTGGTCTTAGAGGTCTTTTTCAGTGGTTCTAAGATCCTTCCTGCAGCAGCAGTAGAGCCTTCAAAGGCCAATCTCCCCACTTCTTATCACTGTGGATTTATTACCTGAACAGGCACCTGGAGGGCCATCATTATGCCAGCCCCCACTTGACATTTCAGACCCTTTGGCCACTCTCTCAAGCCAACCTAATGTTCAGCACCACACTGCACCATCAAAATACTTCGAGGCAGCTGCCAAGCAGCACCATGAGGATTAGAGATGTGTCACATCCAGCTGTAAATTACTGTTAGAGCTCTTCCATCCTGTGCTTGTGACCATAGAGAGATCTATTGAATTGGGGTGATAAAACCCCAGGTTAAGACCTTCTGTTTTCTTTGCTTTGGAGTTTGCTTGCAGTTCATAATCCAAGGTATCACTTACCTGCTTTTTTAACACATCAATATTCTCTTAGGTCATGGAATCATAGGCTCATTAAGGTTGGAAAAGATCATGAAATACAACCCTCAATGACTTTGTTTTATAGGTTTAGTGGAATTTTTCACTTCAGATAAAACAGCCACAGAATCTCAGAACGTCAGGGGCTGGAAGGGATCATTGAGCCCAAACCCCCTGCCAGAGCAGGATCATGAAGGGCAGGTCACACAGGAGCACATCCAGGTGGGGCTTGAAAGTCTCCAGAGAAGGAGGCTCCACAACCTCTCTGGGCAGCCTGCTCCAGGGCTCAGCACCCTCACAGTGAAAAAGAAGTTTCCTCCTATTCCAAAACATTCAGCCATAGTGTCCCAGCACTGTCTCTTTCTTAAAGGCACAGCTCAAACTGTCACACTCCTGTTTCCATGGAACTTCAGAGGGCTGGAGCACCTCTCCTACGAGGACAGACTGAAGGAGTTGGGGCTGTTCAGTCTGCAGAAGAGAAGGCTCCGAGGTGACCTAATTATGGCCTTCCAGTATCTGAAGGGGGCTACAAGAAGGCTGGAGAGGGACTTCTCAGGATCTCAGGTAGTGATAGGACTAGGGGGAATGGAATGAAGCTGGAGGTGGGGAGATTCAGGCTGGAGGTGAGGAGGAAGTTCTTCCCCATGAGATTGGTGAAGCCCTGGAATGGGTTGTCCAGGGAAGTGGTTGAGGCCCCATCCCTGGAGGCATTTAAGGCCAGGCTGGATGAGGCTGTGGCCAGGCTGCTCTGGTGTGGGGTGTCCCTGCCCATGGCAGGGGGGTTGGAACTAGCTGATCCTTGTGGTCCCTTCCAACCCTGACTGATTCTATGATTCCTATGCCTCAGCTTCCACCACTGCCCCTTGTGCTGGCATTGGGCAGCACCCAGCAGAGCCTGGCTCCAGCCTCTCTTCGAGCACCTCACAACTTCTCAGATTAGGTAAAGTCAAGGTCACACAGAACCACAGAGTGGTCTGGGGTGGAAGGAACCTCCAAAAGTCATCCAGTCCACCCCCTTCTGCAGTCAGCAGGGACATTCTCTGCTAAGCCAGGTTGCTCACAGTCTCAGCACTTCCTTTTTCTTGTTGTTTAACTTTGCCTGCCCATCAGTGAAGTTTGCCTGCCCATCAGTGAAGTGAAGGTGAAGTTTCTGGCACCTTTGGGATAGTGCACTTGAAACAGCTCCATTTCTTCTGCCCTTCTCCCACAGCAATAACAAGGCACAGAGACACTCTGTAATGAACATCCAGAAAGGCTAGAGAGAAGCAGCAGGGAAGTTGCCTTTTATATGTGTGGGTTAGCTCAGCCCAGTTTTCCTGCTTTGTCACTGCCTTTAATTTCCCCTCCAGCTCTATAAAAACTTCTGCCTGTCTCTTAAATTCATTTATGGTATCTGCTTCAGTGGGCCTCACCTGACAACTTATTCCTCACCTTGATTACTGGGAGAGTGAAGGAGTTGTGCTTGAATGCTGCAGCTCTTTCCACTTAAAGAGATATTTGGCTGCTTAGCAGGTTTGGGTTAGGTTTAAATTGGCTATTCTTTTAAAAAATAGACTCTGTTGGTGTTGTTATTTTTTTACTGACATATCCCTCTTGGAACCTTCTACACGGATCTTGATCCCTATCGTTGTGTCTCTGCTCCCCCACCGAGGCGTGCAGGTAGGTTGGAAAGATCTGGCTGCCTCTCCTGGGTCACAGAACAACAGAGTCACAGAATCACAGAACCAGAGAGTCACAGAACTACAGAATCAGAGTCACAGAATCACAGAACCAGAGAGTCACAGAACTACAGAATCACAGAACCACAGAATCAGAGTCACAGAACCACAGAACCAGAGAGTCACAGAACTACAGAATCACAGAGCCACAGAATCAGAGAGTAAGAGTCAAAGAATCACAGAACCACAGAATCAGAGTCACAGAGTCACAGAACCACAAAACCAGAGTCCCAGAACCAGAGAGTCCCAGAATGACAGAGCCACAGAGTCATAGAATCAGAGAGTAACAGAATCAAAGAACCACAGAACCAGAGTCCCAGAACCATAGAGTCAAAGAACCACAGAATCAGAGTCACAGAACCACAGAACCAGTCACAGAACCAGAGTCACAGAACCACAGAGTTCCAGAACCACAGAGTCAAAGAACCACAGAATCAGAGAGTAACAGAGTCAGAGAACCACAGAATCAGAGTCACAGAGTCCCAGAACCACAGAATCAGAGGCTAAGAGTCACAGAATCACAGAACCAGAGAGTCAAAGAATCACAGAACCACAGAATCAGAGTCACAGAACCACAGAATCAGAGTCACAGAACCACAGAATCAGTCACAGAACCACAGAGTCACAGAACCGGAGAGTCAAAGAGCCACAGAATCAGAGTCACAGAATCACAGAACCACAGAGTCACAGAACCACAGAGTCACAGAACCACAGAACCACAGAGTCACAGAACCACAGAATCATAGAACCAGAGTCCCAGAATCACAGAACCACAGTCACAGAATCACAGAATGTTAGAGGTTGGAAGGGACCTTCAGATATCACCCAATCCAACTCCCCCCTGCCAGAGCAGGATCCCTCTGGGGTAGTCCACACAACAATGCATCCAGGTGGAAAGTCTCCAGACCAGGAGACTTCCACAACCTCTCTGGGCAGCCTGCTCCAGGGCTCTGTCACCTTCACAGTAAAGGAGTTTCTCTTCATGTTGAGGTGGAACCTTCTCTGTTCCAGTTTGTCTTCATTGTTCCTTATCTTATTCCTTTGCACCACTGAAAAGAGCTTGGCCCCCTCCACTTGCCCCCCACCCCTCAGATATTGATAGACATGGCTCAGATCCCCTCTCAGCCTTCTCTTCTCCAGACTAAATAGCCCCAGGGCTCTCAGCCTGTGATTTATGCCTTCAACCCAGCTAATGACCTTCTAGTTACTAAATCTGGGCACCATTAGCTTGCACAAGGTCTATTCCCATCTATTGATGAGGATTAAGCACGTTACAATCTCATAATAGCTGTCCTCAGGCACCATCTCTACAGTATGGGGTTTGTCATCATTCAGATATTGTTGCCATGGAAAGCTTTTGTGTGGCTCTGAGGACTCTTTCCTGTGTTCCTGCGCTGTGTGGTGTTCTGGCTTTGAGCATATGGAGGGGAAATAGCACTTGCTTGGCTGAAGATGGAGTCTATCCAAACAGGAGTATCTACTATGAACCTCCAGTGCAGAGCTGTCACACAGTAACAGGATCTTTTGTGCTGGAATCAAGGCTTTTGGTAGGAAAGCAAGCCAGTACTGCTGGATCTCTGAATCACAGTGTCACTGAATGGTAGGGGTTGGAAGGGACCTTGAAAGCTCATCCAGTCCAACCCCCCTGCCAGAGCAGGGTCACCCAGGGCAGCTCACACAGGAACACAGCCAGATGGGTTTTGAATATCTCCAGAGAGGGAGACTTCACAACCCCCATGGGCAGCCTGCTCCAGGGCTCTGTCACCCTCACAGGGAAAGAATTCTTCCTCCTGTTTCCATGGAACTTCCTCTGCCTCAGCTTCCACCACTGCCCCTTGTGCTGGCATTGGGCATCACCCAGCAGAGCCTGGCTCCAGCCTCTGGAGCCTGCACATCTTGATCACCAGCAATGAGGACACCTCTCAGGCTCCTCCTCTCTCAGCTACAGAGCCCTCAGCTCCCTCAGGCTCTCCTCCTAAGGAAGATGTTGCACTCCATCATCTTTGTGGCTCTGTGCTGGACTCTTTCAGGGAGGTGGTTGGGGCCCCGTCCCTGGAGGTGTTTAAGCCCAGGCTGGATGAGGCTCTGGCCAGCCTGATGTAGTGTGAGGTGTCCCTGCCCATGGCAGGGGTGTTGGAACTAGCTGATCCTTGTGGTCCCTTCCAACCCTGACTGATTCTATGATACTATGTTAAGAAGTTCCCTGAGGTCCTTCTTGAGCTGAGGGGTCCAGAACTGGACACAATATTCCAAATGTGGCCTCATCAGGGCAGAGTAGAAGGGGAGGAGAACCTCTCTGGACCTACTCACCACAGCCCTTCTAATCCACCCCAGGATGCCCTTGGCCTTCTTGGCCACCAGAGCACTTTGCTGGCTCATGGGCATCCTCCCACCCACCAGGACCCCCAGGTCCTTCTCCCTTTCACTGCTCTCCAACAGCTCAGTCCCCAACCTTTCCTGCTCCATGGGGCTGCTCTTTCCCAGATGCAGGACTCTACCCTTGGCCTCGTTGGATTTCATTCCATTAACCTTGATCATTTTTCCCTTCTCTGATCCCAGTTTCTGAAGGAAAAGAGGACCATTAATGATCATGTTCCCAAGCCTGGCACATGATGACTATTTGCACTGCTTTATGGTGCAATTGTAGTCTAAAAAGAATGATGGGAAGTACACTGAAAACTTGTTTCTTTTCCTTCTTCTTTTTATCTTTTCTTCGTTTCTTTTCTTTTTCTTTTTCTTTTTTAATTTAAGAGTCAACATAAAAGAACATTTTTGGCCCCAAATCAACAGCACTGCATCCAGTAAAAATCATCTGTCCTCTCTGAGATCCCCTTAATGTTTGAAGGAGCCATAAAAAAGAAATACAGCTTCATTCTCTTGCAGCTTATGAATCTACCAAGAGAACTCAGCTCTGATGAGCACCAGGGCTTTGGGCCATAAATAAAGTTTGGTTCTTCTCTGGACTCGTCCTGGTGCTCAATTGTTGTCCCAAGCATCAGGGCTGCCATTAGTGATTTACTGAGCTGTTAGGCACCAGTTCAGCAAAGTGCTTGGGAAGTGTTTAGTTGTGAAACGGGAGAGGAGATCAATCAAGTTACTGTGTCCTCAGAATGCAGCAAAGAGCTTCCTGAACCCCCAGGCCTAAGAGGGATTTAGAATCAAAGAGCTCCTCACAGCCTCCAGAATCACTCCCGACGTGGCTGCACCCTTTGGACCTCAGTGACACACTTTCTTACTTACTTTCTTGCTTTCTTACTTACTTACTTTATTGCTTGCTTCCTTGCTGGCTTGATTGTTTGTTTTCTTTCTCGCTTGCTTGCTTTCTTGCCTGCTTGCTTACTTTCTTGCTTGCTTTCTTGCCTGCTTGATTTCTTGCTTACTTTCTTGCTTGCTTTCTTGCCTGCTTGATTTCTTGCTTACTTTCTTGCTTGCTTTCTTGCCTGCTTGATTTCTTGCTTACTTTCTTGCTTGCTTTCTTGCCTGCTTGATTTCTTGCTTACTTCTTGCTTGCTTTCTTGCCTGCTTGATTTCTTGCTTACTTGCTTCCTTGCTTGCTTTCTTGCCTGCTTGATTTCTTGCTTACTTGCTTCCTTGCTTGCTTTCTTGCCTGCTTTCTTTCTTTCTTGCTTGCTTTCTTGCTTACTTTCTTTCTTGCCTGCTTGATTTCTTGCTCTCTTGCTTCCTTGCTTGCTTTCTTGCCTGCTTTCTTTCTTTCTTGCTTGCTTTCTTGCTTACTTTCTTTCTTGCTTGCTTTCTTTCTTGCCTGCTTGATTTCTTGCTTTCTTTCTTCCTTGCTTTCTTTCTTCCTTACTTGCTTTCTCACTTTCTTTCTTGCTTTCTTTGTTTCTTGCTTGCTTTCTCACTTTCTTGCTTGCTTTCTTCTTTCGTCTTGCTTTCTTAGTGCTTTCATGCTTTCTTTCATTCCTCTTTCATTCATTCTTCTTTCTTCTTGTTTTCTTTCTCCTTGCTTTCTCCTTTTGTCTTTCTATCCTCTTCTTTCTTTCTTCTTGCTTTCTTGCTTGCTTCTTCTTTCTTCTTCTTTCTCTTTCTTATTGTTTCTTTTTTTCTCATTTCTTTCTCCTTCCTTCCTTCCTTCCTTCCTTCCTTCCTTCCTTCCTTCCTTCCTTCCTTCCTTCCTTCCTTCCTTCCTTCCTTCCTTCCTTCCTTCCTTCCTTCCTTCCTTCCTTCCTTCCTTCCTTCCTTCCTTCCTTCCTTCCTTCCTTCCTTCCTTCCTTCCTTCCTTCCTTCCTTCCTTCCTTCCTTCCTTCCTTCCTTCCTTCCTTCCTTCCTTCCTTCCTTCCTTCCTTCCTTCCTTCCTTCCCTTTTCCTTTCTTCTTTTCTTCCTCTCTCTTTTCCTTCCTTCCTTTCTTTAATTTTCTCTTTCCCCTTCCTTTTCTTTCTTTGCTTTACTTTGCTTTTCTTATTTTCTTGCAGTAGGAGGTCTCTGAGGTCCCTTCCAACCCAAGCCTAGGATTCTGTGATTCTGTGACTGTCTTCTCTAAGTAACTGTCTTCTAATAGCAAAACAGGAACACTGAAGTAGGTAAAGAACTTGCCTGTCTTCTCTCTGATATTGTCTCCTAATAAAAATGTATGAATGCTTAAATTAATATGATTTGATTGTTTCCTTCATAATGATGCCTTCAAACAGGAGTATATGAAGAGGAGACAGAAGCAGGAAGCTGGGGCAACAGGGGGGGAACCCCACAAATTTTGCATTTTGGAGGTGTTTTTCTTTGTTTGTTAGTCTTTTGTCCTCTTTTGAGGTAGAGCCCTTATCACCATTTCTGGAGCAATATGTTTTCCCCTGTAAAATAAATGAACATTCAGAGAAGGCTCAGCAGCACTTTACAAGGCTGGGCTTGACCCCAGCAGCCTCTAACAAGGCAGTCACGGCTCACGCAGGAAATTGAAGCTCCCACAGGCATTGAGCACACCACCCACTTATCTTTGGAGATAAAGGAGGAAGCACACTGGTGAGGGCATTGCTGTGATCCTTCCCAACCCCCAGCCACACTCTTCACATTTGCTGAGTAATAAGAGGAGAAAGTGACTCTCCAGCCACAATGCAGTGATTATTATTTAAACATAGAAGATAAACCCCCAAATTAATGCTACCACTGCTGCATTCTCCTAATGGTTCTCAAAATCCAGGTCTGAACTTACTGGAGCAAAATAGATGGCTCTGGTTCTAGCTGTCACTTGCAGGCAGGATGACAGATACCTCATGCCTTGATTGCATTTCCCAATCCACTCATCAGCCTACATCTTGGATGTGGGCTACATTTGCAGCTAGGTTGTGATCTCATTCATCTCTCTGCTGGCCTCTTTGTTAGCTACCTACGCTGCAGTGAACCTCAGGAGCAAGGGGACAAGCATCAGATGTTGTTTTTAACCCTGCTTTCTACCACAAAAAAAACCCAAACCATAATCATCCCCAAAGTATGCTTGCTGGGGTGGTGTTAGATGGAAGGGTTTGGAGGTCAAGCATCTGGAACCCAGAGCCATTTGAAAATTAGAAGCTAGTGCTGAAGCATTTATCAGATGGAAGCATTGGGAAGAGATTCTTCATACTGCCACAGGTTGTCCAGGGAGGCTGTGGATGCCTCCTGCCTGGAAGTGTTCAAAGCCAGGTTGGATGAGGCCTTGAGCAACCTGGGCTGGTGGGAAGTGTCCCTGCCTGTGGCAGGGAGTTGGAGCTGGATGATCTTTAAGGTTCCTTCCAACCCAACCCATTCTGTGAATCTATGAAATAATAATGAGCTGTAGATGTATCTAGTGAAATGCTTCTTCAGTTCACTTATCAATATTAACACATGCAATTAGAATGAGTGTATTTAGCATGAGCACTGTAATGAGGCTCATTGTTGTTGTCCTTACTGTTATTATTACTCTTATTATATATATTATTGTTACTCCTTCTCCTTCTCCTTCTCTCCTTCTCCTTCTCCTTCTCCTTCTCCTTCTCCTTCTCCTTCTCCTTCTCCTTCTCCTTCTCCTTCTCCTTCTCCTTCTCCTTCTCCTTCTCCTTCTCCTTCTCCTTCTCCTTCTCCTTCTCCTTCTCCTTCTCTCCTTCTCCTTCTCCTTCTCCTTCTCTCCTTCTCCTTCTCCTTCTCCTTCTCCTTCTCCTTCTCCTTCTCCTTCTCCTTCTCCTTCTCCTTCTCCTTCTCCTTCTCCTTCTCCTTCTCCTCCTTCTCCTTCTCCTTCTCTTCTCCTTCTCCTTCTCCTTCCCTCCTTCTCCTTCTCCTTCTCTCCTTCTCCTTCTCCTTCTCCTTCTCCTTCTCCTTCTCCTTCTCCTTCTCCTTCTCCTTCTCCTTCTCCTTCTCTCCTTCTCCTTCTCTCCTTCTCCTTCTCCTTCTCCTTCTCCTTCTCCTTCTCCTTCTCCTTCTCCTTCTCCTTCTCCTTCTCCTTCTCTCCTTCTCCTTCTCCTTCTCCTTCTCCTTCTCTCCTTCTCCTTCTCCTTCTCCTTCTCCTTCTCCTTCTCCTTCTCCTTCTCCTTCTCCTTCTCCTTCTCCTTCTCCTTCTCCTTCTCCTTCTCTCCTTCTCCTTCTCTCCTTCTCCTTCTCCTTCTCCTTCTCCTTCTCCTTCTCCTTCTCCTTCTCCTTCTCCTTCTCCTTCTCCTTCTCCTTCTCCTTCTCTCCTTCTCCTTCTCCTTCTCCTTCTCCTTCTCCTTCTCCTTCTCCTTCTCCTTCTCCTTCTCCTTCTCTCCTTCTCCTTCCCTCCTTCTCCTTCTCCTTCTCCTTCCCCTTCCCCTTCCCCTTCCCCTTCCCCCTCCTTTGTCTCCTTCTTCTTCTTCTTATGATGATGATGATGATTATTATATATAGTTCAGATCCCCTGGGATACCTCTCAACCAGATGTGGCTACCCAAGGCCTCATCCAACCTGACCTTAGAAAACCAAATAAAGATAATACTAATAAAGATACAGATAATAATGATAATAATATTAAATATGAAGATAATAAAGGTAATAGAGATAATAATGATGATGATGATGATAATAATAATGATGATATATTATTTGAGAGGCATCCCTGGGGATCTGGGGATCTGAAGTAGGTTTAACAATAATATTATTAATAATACTGATTATAACAACCATAATGAAAATATCAACAATAATAACTAAATGATGATGATGATGATGATGATGAGGATGATATATTATTTGAGAGGTTTCCCTGGAGATCTGGGAATCTGAAGTAGATTTAATAATACTCTTACTACTACTACTACTACAACAACTATATTATTTGAGAGGCATCCCTGTGGATCTGGGGACCTGAAGTAGATTTAATAATACTATTATTAGTAATATAGAATAGAATAGAATAGAATAGAATAGACCAGACAGGGTTGGAAGAGACCTTCAAGATCATCGCGTCCAACCTATCATCCAACACCACCTAATCAACTAACCCATGCAACCAAGCACCCTACCAAGTCTCCTCCTGAACACCTCCAGCGATGGTGACTCCACCACCTCCGCAGGCAGCCCATTCCAATGGGCAATCACTCTCTCTGTATAGAACTTCCTCCTGACCTCCATCCTGAACCTCCCCTGGTGCAGCCTGAGACTGCGTCCTCTTGTTCTGGTGCTGGCTGCCTGGGAGAAGAGACCAACCTCTGCCTGTCTACAACCTCCCTTCAGGTAGCTGTAGAGAGCAAGAAGGTCTCCCCTTGAGTCTCCTCTTTTCCAGGCTAAGCAACCCCAGCTCCCTCAGCATCAAAGGGCTTGTGTTCCAAACCCCTCACCAACTTTGTCGCCCTTCTCTGGACACGCTCCAGAAAGTCAACCTCCTTCCTAAACTGAAGGGCCCAGAACTGGACACAGGACTCGTGGTGTGGCCTAACCAGTGCAGTGTACAGGGGCAGAATGACCTCCCTGCTCCTGCTGGCCACACTGTTCCTGATGCAGGCCAGGATGCCATTGGCCTTCTTGGCCACCTGGGCACACTGCTGGCTCATGTTTAACTTACTGTCAACTTGCACGCCCAGGTCCCTCTCTGCCTGGCTGCTCTCAGCCACTCTGACCCCAGCCTGTAGCACTGCCTGGGGTTGTTGTGGCCAATGTGCAGCACCTGGCACTTGGATGTGTTCAATCTCATGCCGTTGGACTCTGCTCATCTGTCCAGCCTGTCGAGGTCCCTCTGCAGAGCCTCTCTACCCTCCAGCAGATCAACTCCTGCCCCCAGCTTGGTGTCATCTGCAAATTTACTGCTGATGGACTCAATCCCCTCATCCAGATCATCAATAAAGCTATTGACCAGGCTGGGGCCCAGCACTGATCCCTGGGGGACACCACTGGTGCCTGGCTGCCAGCTGGCTGTGGCACCATTCCCCACCACTCTCTGGGCTCAGCCTCCAGCCAGTTCCTAACCCAGCTCAGAGTGCTGCTGTCCAAGCCAGGGGCTGACAGCTTGGCCAGGAGTTTGGCTAAGCTGTCTTTATAACAACCATACAACATTATGAGAACCATACAACATTATAACAACCATACTGATAATATTACCAATAATAAAATACAATAATATAATAATAATAATAATAATAATAATAATAATAATAATAATAATAATAATTTGATATGCATCCCTGGGGATCTGAAGTTTATTTACAAACAATATTATTAATAATACTAATTATAACAAATAATAATAATTATTATCATCATTATTATCATTATTATTATATTTGATATGCATCCCTGGGGATCTGGGGATCTGAAGTAGCTTTAATAATAAAATTGCAAATAATACTAATTATAACAACAACAACAACAATAATAATAATATAATAATAATAGTAATAATAACAACAACAACAACAATAATAATAGTAATAATAATAATAAGAATAAGTTATTATTTGCTATGCATCCCTGGGGATCTGAAGTAGCTTTAAAAATACTATTATTAATAATACTAATTATAACAACCATATGATGATAATAATAATAATAATAATAGTAGTAATAATAATAATAATGGCCACAAGAGGACATTGCTGGCTCATGAGCATCCTGTTGGCCACCAGCACTCTCACCTCTTTTCCCACAAAGCTGCTTCCCAGCAGCTCAGCCCCCAGCCCGTCCTGGTCCGTGGGGTAGATGTTTCGCTGCCCTGAGCTAGAGTTTCCTGTTGAAGTCCACCAGTGGTCCCTGATTTCCAGAGCTCAGGACTCCATCTGGCAGCGGGTGCCGTTCCCTCCAACCAGCGATGTCTGGGGTGGGTTTTGGAGGGGGTTTGGTTTGGTTTGTCACTTGACCTATCCACAGCATGGAAAGCAGCACGGAAGAAAATGCCAGAGCTTCGCTCTGCTGACACTGGAAGTGATCCAGGAGAGAGGATTTTCACTTCTGCACTGCCACTCCTCCTCAATTCCATTGAAATATTGATGCTCTGGGGGAAGGTAGCTGCTAGATGAAATGATTTGAACCAAGCATGTTGTTAACACTCAGAGTCATGTTTGAGGCCACAGCCTCATCAATAATGCAGCTAAATTGTGTGTGTGTGTGTGTGTGTGTGTCTGGGGAGGGGTTAAGGTCTCCTTGGTATCTGTTCCCTTTTTCTGTCACAATTATCCATCCAGCATCCCTCTGGGGTTCTGCTTCAAGCCTTCTCCAGAAGGATGGGAGACAAGGGGTCACAGTGACTTGTCAACACCTGCAGGGCTCTGCTGAGAGAAGTGTGGCATTGATGTTCTCTTTCTCCTCACACTTGGGCTCTGCCTGGTGCTACGTTCAGCATTTTCCCTGTCACATTCCACTTTCTTCTCCTGAGCTGCCATCTGCAGCCTGGCAGTGCTCCCCAGCCACAGGCTCACAAAGGGCTGGAATTTGTCAGACAGTGACTTAGATATGGTGGGGGTTGGGTCCCCACAACACAAGGAGAACATCAAACTGTTAGAGCAGGTCCAGAGTTGCCCACAAAGATGATCAGAGGGCTGGAGCATCTCTGCTATGAGGACAGGTTGAAAGATTTGGGGTCATTCAGCCTGGAGAAGAGAAGGCTCCAGGAAGACCCTCAGAGCAGCCTTCCAGTACCTGAAAGGGCTCCAGGAGAGATGGGGAAGGACTTTGGACAAGGGCTGGGAGTGACAGGATGAGGTAAAATGGATTCAAACTGGAAGCAGCTTGATTTAGATTAAACATTAGGAAAGAAAAAGGAGCAGCTGCTGATTTGTTCCCCCTAGCATCATCCAGAGGAAGATCCAACACTCCCTGAACATGTTCAGACACTTAGGATTCCTTAAGACCTTAAAGTTGTGAAGCCCAGGAGGGACTTATCAATGATCAGACTAACCAGGCTGGATGAGACCTTGAGCAACCTGGGCTGGTGGGAGGAATCCTTAGCCATTGGAATGTGCTGCCCAGGGAGGTGGTGGAGTCCCCATCCCTGGAGGTGTTCAAGAGGGGATTGGATGTGGCACTTGGTGCCATGGTTTAGTTATGAGGTCTGTGGTGACAGGTTGGACTTTATGTTGAGGTCTCTTCCAACCTTGGTGATTCTGTGATTCTGTGAATATCTCCAGGGATGGAGCCTCAAGCACCTCCCTGGGCAACCTGGTCCAGCACTCAACCATCTGAATGTGTTCCTGTGCGACCTGCCCTAAGTGATCTTGCTTTGACAGGGGGTGTTGGACTCAATGATCTCTAGAGCTTTCAATGATCTTCGAGGTCCCTTCCAACCTTGGTGATTCTGTGATTCTGTGTCCCTGCCCATGGCAGGGGGCTTGGAATGAAATGATCCTCAAGGCCCCTTCCAACCCAAATCATTCTAGGGATGCATGAGATCCCCAACCCATTAAACAAGGACCATGGAAACCTGGATGAGAAACTGAAGATGAATGGAAGCAAAAGATTAACATGGGGAAAGTTTCCATGGTTTGGAGGTGGGTTTTTTTTGGGGGGGATGGAGAAAATGATCTTTTTAGGTTGCTGTGTAGGTGGCAGTGTAGCCTAGTGGGTCTTCAAATCAGTAGCTCAGTAGCTTGATTTTATGGGTGTCTATATATAAAAATCATTCCTCCATCCCTTCTGATTTTATTTTTCACCCTCTCACTTTCATTTTTTTTTTTCCCAGTATCTGACATTAAACTGAAAAAGAAATAATAAATAAGGAGGAGAAAAAAAGAAAAGGCAAAGTGGATTCTTTTCCTCAGCTTCCTGCAAAACTGAGCACACACCCACATGGAAGGGGATGACTAAGGCTTGATAATATTTAAGCCACTGGAAGAGAGGCTGTGGGAACCTATTTAAGGCTTTGGGTCTGGAAAGCAGAGGCTT
Source organism: Melanerpes formicivorus (assembly GCF_026170545.1). Classification (NCBI taxonomy): domain Eukaryota; kingdom Metazoa; phylum Chordata; class Aves; order Piciformes; family Picidae; genus Melanerpes; species Melanerpes formicivorus. The sequence goes on along the minus strand of NW_027142658.1, from coordinate 199,609 downwards.
TAATGAATATCCTTCAATGAAAGAAATCACAGAAGAGTGACAGAATGGTAGGGATTGGGAGGGACCTCCACAGATCATCCAGCCCAAGCCCCCCTGCCAGAGCAGCAGCACCTTGAGCAGGTCACACAGGAACTCAGCCAGCCAGGTCTTGAATATCTCCAGAGGGAGACTCCACGACCCCCATGGGCAGCCTGCTCCAGGGCTCTGTCACCCTCACAGGGAAAGAATTCTTCCTCCTGTTTCCATGGAACTTCCTGTGCTTCAGCTTCCACCACTGCCCCTTGTGCTGGCATTGGGCAGCACCCAGCAGAGCCTGGCTCCAGCCTCTGGGCACTCACCCTGCACATCTTGATCACCAGCAGTGAAGTCACCTCTCAGGCTCCTCCTCTCTCAGCTACAGAGCCCTCAGCTCCCTCAGGCTCTCCTCATAAGGAAGATGCTCCTCTCCCTAAATCATCTTTGTGGCTCTGTGCTGGACTCTCTGAAGCAGGTTCCTGAGGTCCTTCTTGAGCTGAGAGGCCCAGAACTGGACACAACATTCCAGATGTGGCCTCACCAGGGCAGAGTAGAGGGAAAGGAGAACCTCTCTGGACCTGCTCACCACAGCCTTTCTAATCCAGCCCAGGATGCCCTTGGCCTTCTTGGCCACCAGAGCACATTGCTGGCTCATGGTCAACCTTCCATCCACCAGCACCCCCAGGTCCTTTCCCCCTTCACTGTTCTCCAACAGCTCAGTCGCTACCCTATCCTGATCCAGGGGGGGTTGTTCATTCCCAGGTGCAACTCTCCCCTTGCATCAAAGGGAGTTCTGTTGGGTTTTTTTCTTTTAACATTCAGAAGGGATACACAAATCTGATTTTCTTTGTCTAAAAGGTTTGCACTGATTTTGCAGAGTCACTGAAGCAAGGCTATAAATGATGTATGAAATGAAAGCTCAGTGCCCAATGCACAGGGAGAGTACAGACACCACTTTTCAATCACTGCTGCCATCAGCTTTATAATTCACTGTGCTTTGATGTTTTTTTTTTGGGGGGGGGGTTATTGTCTTTGCTTGTTTTTCCCTCTTCTGAAATGGAGCCACAAAACACCACTGAGAAGAGGCTGAAAAAAGATAATACCATATTAAGTTCATTTTTAAAGGGTGCTTGAAATTGGGGCTTTATATATATGTTTTTCCCCTTATTTTATTAAAGACCGAAAAGCTAAGTGCCAGGTCCAGCACCTAAAGTCACAACAACCCCATGGTAAGCTGGGGAATGTGTGGAGGGAAAGCTGCAACTCAGAGAGGGACCTGGGGGGTGTTGGTTAATGGTCAACTGAGCACCCTGAAGGTGTTCAAGGCCAGGCTGGATGAGATCTTGAGCACCCTGGGCTGGTGGGAGGTGTCCCTGCCCATGGCAGAGGGTTGGAACTGATCTTCAAGGTCCCTTCCAACCCAGCCCATTCAGTGAGTCTTTGATTCTGCACCTTCTTGGTGTTTTTAAATAAGTACCTAAGTTGCTATAGGGCAGGGCAGGGCAGGGCAGGGCAGGGCAGGGCAGGGCAGGGCAGGGCAGGGCAGGGCAGGGCAGGGCAGGGCAGGGCAGGGCAGGGCAGGGGCAGGGCAGGGCAGGGCAGGGCAGGGCAGGGCAGGGCAGGGCAGAGCAGAGCAGAGCAGAGCAGAGCAGAGCAGAGCAGAGCAGAGCAGAGCAGAGCAGAGCAGAGCAGAGCAGAGCAGAGCAGAGCAGAGCAGAGCAGAGCAGAGCAGAGCAGAGCAGAGCAGAGCAGAGCAGAGCAGAGCAGAGCAGAGCAGAGCAGAGCAGAGCAGAGCAGAGCAGAGCAGAGCAGAGCAGAGCAGAGCAGAGCAGAGCAGAGCAGAGCAGAGCAGAGCAGAGCAGAGAAGAGAAGAGAAGAGAAGAGAAGAGAAGAGAAGAGAAGAGAAGAGAATTAACCAGGCTGGAAGAGACCTTTGAGACCATCAAGATCAACCTATCACCCCACACCTCATGACTACTAAAACCATGGCACCAAGTGCCACATCCAGGCTCTTCCTAAACATCTCAAGTGATGGGGACTCCACCACGTCCCTGAGCAGCACATTCCAATGGCCAAGCACTCTTTCTATGAAGAACTTCTTCCTCACCTCCAGCCTAAACCTCCCCTGGCACAGCTTGAGACTGGGTCCTCTTGTTCTGGTGCTGCTTGCCTGGGAGAAGAGACCAACCCCTTCCTGGCTACAACCTCCCTTCAGGGAGTTGGAGAGAGCAAGAAGGTCTCCCCTGAGCCTCCTCTTCTCCAGGCTAAGCAACCCCAGCTCCCTCAGCCTCTCCTCACAGGGCTGTGCTCCAGACCCCTCCCCAGCTTTCTTGCCCTTCTCTGGACACCTTCCAGCACCTCCACATCTTTCCTAAACTGAGGAGCCCAGAACTGGACACAGGACTCAAGGTGTGGCCTAACCAGCGCTGAGCACAGGGCACAATGACCAATGGATGCCAGGAAAGAGAGAGGATAACAAAGTCTTTGAATGAGTATGATCCAACCCAGAAGGCAAGAACAACAGACAGAGCTTTTTGCCTGCCTAAGAAAATATAGCCCAAGTAACTGGACTGCTTCTATCCAACCTGAGAGTCTGGCTGGGCTGTTGAAAGTCCTTTTAGTGGCTGCTAGGAAATGATATCACCAAACTACCACAGAATTGCTAGACAATAACTGATCACTCTGTGAAAAATGAAAGAAGAAAGAAAGAAATGTAAATGTAATTGAGCATTTTACATAACAAAACCACTCCTGAATGGAGATTAGATGTACTCAGTAATTAATTTCTGGGATTGATTGTGATCCTTGGGTCACATTCCACTGCTTGATTAAAAATGCAAAACCAAAACCACTTTGAGAGCAAGCATTGCAGAGCTGACAGAAGATACACCCCCCCCCAAGAAAAAAGAAGGAGCAAAATAAACAGGGGGTGCAGGGTGAGAATGGGTGCAGGGTAGGAAGCTCCACATGAGCCACCAGAGGAGACTGGCAGCCTAGAGAGCCAAGCAGAGCCTGGGCTGCAGCAAGAGAAGCTCAGCCAGCAGGGCCAGGGAGGGGATTCTCCCCTTCTGCTCCACTCTGCTGAGACCACAGCTGGAGCTCTGTGTCCAGTTCTGGAGCATCTGTTACAGGAAGGATCTGGAGGTGCTGGATGTTGTCCAGAGAAGGGCCATGAGCATAAGCAGAGGGCTGGAGCTGCTCTGCTATGATGACAGACTGAGGGAGTTGGGGTTGTGCAGTCTGGAGAGGAGAAGGCTCCAAGGAGACCTTCTGGTGGCCTTCCAGTATCTGAAGGGGGCTACAAGAGAGCTGGGGAGGGACTTTTTAGGATGTTGGGGAGTGATAGGACTGGGGGGAATGGAGCAAAGCTAGAAATGGTTAGATTCAGACTGGATGTTAAGAAGAAGTTCTTCCCCATGAGGGTGGTGAGATACTGGCACAGATTGCCCGGGGAGGTGGTGGAAGCCTCATCCCTGGAGGTTTTTCAGGCCAGGTTGGAGGTGGCTGTGAGCAACCTGCTGTAGTGTGAGGTGTCCATGGCAGGGGGGGGCTGGAACTGGCTGATCCTTGAGGCCCCTCCCATCTCTGTGTCAATTCTGTGGCTCTGTAATATCAGTCATCCTATTTTTACTGTAAAATGTGCAGCACATAAGAAAGACAGAAAGATTTCATTGGGAACCAGCAGGAGGGCACCACAAAGTCAAAACTGCAGCCAGGTGCTTCAAGGTCCAGAGTCAAAAAGCTATTCATTTAGGGCAGGAATTACATTTGTCAGGGCAATGACTGATGCCCATTGTCTGGTGCATCTCCCTCTTTTATTCCCTCAAACCAGCAGATGAAAAGCTGACATCAATCAAATCAAGGATCTTCAACATGGAAAAGAAAAGAAGCAAACCAAGGGATTCATTTGGCTTTCAGGCTGATTAATTCCACAAGCTCTGTGGATTTGGGTTTTGAGGAGCTGAGCAATCTGCTGTTTAATAGAGGCAGGGAGGGTGTTTCTGTGCATTCCCAGTTGTCTCTTTACCAACCTTTGATTATGTTCTAGTTTGGACAGACTCTTTGAACAGCCAACTGCATAATATCAGCTCCAGAATGGGCCAGGGTACAGGAGGGGAAAAGCTTTTGGCCACTCATCCTCTGTCTTCTTGGCCTGATGTGGCTGTGAAGCTGTTTGAAGCCTGCTGCTTTGTGCTACCTACCATATCTCATTTGGATTTTGTCTTTAAAATGTGTTTAACAGCACCCAGTCAGAAGTCAGCTGGCAACAGGCAAATAGGTATTGCCCTGTGCTGCTGGCACTCTGTGGGTACATTTGGGAATTTATGCACAGGGCACTCAACCACAGAATCCTAGAACTGTTTCCCTTGAGGAGCATCCAGTCCAACCACCAACCCAACCCCACCATGGCCATCAAACCATGGCCCAAACGTGCCCTGTTTAGAGGTTCTCTGAACACCTCCTGGGTTGGCGACTCCACCACCTAGGTGGATAAAGAACTGGCTTGATGGCCAAAGAGTGGCTGTCAATGGTTCCATGTCCCAGTGGAGGCCAGGGACAAGCAGAGTCCCTCAGGGATCAGTGCTGGGACCAGGCTTGCTCAATATCTTTGTGGGTGCCATGGACAGTGGCATTGAGTGCACCCTCAGCAAGTTTGCTGATGACACCAAGCTGTGTGGTGCAGCAGACAGCTGGAGGGAAGGGATCCATCCAGAGGGACCTGGACAGGCTGGAGAGGTGGGCACAAGCCAACCTCAGGAGGTTCAACAAGACCAAGGGCAGGGTCCTGCATCTGGGTTGAAGCAATTCCAGGCACAAATCCAGGCTGGGCAGTGACTGGCTGGAAAGCAGCCCTGAGGAGAGAGACTTGGGGGTGCTGGGGGAGGAGAAGCTCAACAGGAGCTCTCAGTGTGCACTTGCAGCCCACAAAGCCAATCAGATCCTGGGCTGCAGCAGGAGAAGTGTGGCCAGCAGGGCAAGGGAGGTGATCCTCCCCCTCTGCTCAGCTCTGGTGAGACCCCACCTGGAGTACTGCCTCCAGTTCTGGAGCACCTATTCCAAGAGGGATCTGGAGGTGCTGGAACGTGTCCAGAGAAGGGCCACGAGGATGAGCAGAGGGCTGGAGCACCTCTCCTGTGAGGACAGACTGAAGGAGTTGGGGCTGTTCAGTCTGGAGAAGAGAAGGCTCCCAGGTGACCTCATTGTGGCCTTCCAGTATCTGAAGGGGACCTGCAGGAAGGCTGGGGAGGGACTGCTCAGGATCTCAGGTAGTGATAGGACTAGGGGGAATGGAATGAAGCTGGAGGTGGGGAGATTCAGGCTGGATGTGAGGAGGAAGTTCTTCCCCATGAGAGTGGTGAAGCCCTGGAATGGGTTGTCCAGGGAGGTGGTTGAGGCCCCATCCCTGGAGGTGTTTAAGCCCAGGCTGGCTGAGGCTCTGTCCAGCCTGATCTAGTGTGGGGTGTCCCTGCCCATGGCAGGGTGGTTTGAACTAGATGATCCTATTGGTCCCTTCCAACCCTGACTGACACTGTGATACTATGATACTGGGCATCCTGTTCCAACCCCTGACCACTCTTGCAGCAAAGCAATTTTACCTATTCTCCAACCTAAACCTCCCCTGGCACAACTTGAGGCCAGTTCACTTGATACTAGGGAGCAGAGCCCAAACCCCAGCTAACCCCAACCTCCTCTCAGGGAGCTGTAGATAGCAATGAAGTTTCCCTCAGCCTCCTCCACACTGAACACCCCCAGCTCCCTCAGCTGCTTCTCCCCAGCCCTGTTCTCCAGACCCTTCCCCAGCTTCCTTGCCCTTCTCTGGACCTGCTTCAGCCCCTCAATGTCTTTCTTGCAGCGAGATGCCCAAAACTGAGCCCAGGACTCAAGGTGTGGCCAGTGCTGAGTGCAGGGGACAATCTCTTCCCTCCTCTAAACTGTCCCCAGCCCCTTCCCCAGCTTTGTTGCATTCATCTATTTGCAGAGCATGGTTGCATGGAGGTATTTTTAGGTGCTGCATTCACACCTTCCCTGAAAAAACGCCTCTAAACCCAAAGCTTCCAATATGTTGCCATCATTTATTTCCCCCTCCCAAGGACAACACAAATTGTTGGCCACTTTTAACTGCTTTAATGATGGGGGAGTCCAAGTGGAGCGATGAAGACATTTTGTCTTCATCTCAGGCCGAGGTAGAGCTGAGGAGCAGAGCATTTGGCATCTGGAATGGACCACTCCTAAGCAGGATGTATCCTCTGTTTACACTAATCAATGCCAGTGCCATCCATCAGGAGAGTTCCATTATTTCTCAGCTGGCTGATCTCCATCCATCAACATTCAGCACTGATCATACATTAAGGGACTCAGCCTCAACTCAGCACAGAAGAGCAGATGAAATGGAGCAGCTTTGTCATAAAACTTACAAATGAATAATTCATTCTGCTTATTGCCTCCTTCCACTTCCAGTTGGCTCCCCCATAAATTATCTGCTAAACTCTTTTACAACTCACAAAGTTTAATAGCAAACTATAAACGGGGTTGGATTTGTGCTGTGTTCTTTGCCTCTGGATTAATTTGTCTGGATGGAGTCAAGACTCAATGTTTTATTAGTCAGTGGCATGGAGTAGGGAGGAACAAATTTGACACCAAAATCATGGAAGCATGTTGCTCAGATTAGCTCTTCCTCAAGCATTTCTTTATAAATCAAGGGGAGAGTTGGGGAACAAAATTGTTCCTAATGGATAGAACTCTGTTAGATGCAGAGGAGAGGGGAGGGCCACAAAGATGATCCCAGGGCTGGAGCAGCTCTGCTGGGAGGCCAGGCTGAGGGAGCTGGGGGTAACATTGTTGGGGTAAAACCTAAAGGGAAAGACCTAGCACCAAATCCAATTTGCCATCTGATCTAACTTCTGGAGGCAGTCAAAATGATCCTTAGAATTCTTCCCTACCTTATTCCTGTGCTGAGATACAGGCTGCTCCAACCTGCTGTAAAAATGCTTGATTTCGAGAGTGAGCGAAACTAATGAAAACATTGTTGGGGTAAAACCTAAAGGGAAAGACCTAGCACCAAATCCAATTTGCCATCTGATCTAACTTCTGGAGGCAGTCAAAATGAGTATTTGAATTCTTCCCTACCTTATTCCTGTGCTGAGATACAGGCTGCTCCAACCTGCTGTAAAATGCTTGATTTCGAGAGTGAGCGAAACTAATGAAAACATTGTTGGGGTAAAACCTAAAGGTAAAGGCCTAGCACCAAATCCAATTTGCCATCTGATCTAACTTCTGGAGGCAGTCAAAATGAGTATTTGAATTCTTCCCTACCTTATTCCTGTGCTGAGATACAGGCTGCTCCAACCTGCTGTAAAATGCTTGATTTCGAGAGCGAGCAAAACTAATGAAAACATTGTTGGGGTAAAACCTAAAGGGAAAGACCTAGCACCAAATCC
>NW_027142658.1:40867-192055 GCF_026170545.1 Melanerpes formicivorus | reverse complement strand
ACATTGCTGGCTCATGGTCAACCTTCCATCCACCAGCACCCCCAGGTCCTTTCCCCCTTCACTGTTCTCCAACAGCTCAGTCGCTACCCTATCCTGATCCAGGGGGGGTTGTTCATTCCCAGGTGCAACTCTCCCCTTGCATCAAAGGGAGTTCTGTTGGGTTTTTTTCTTTTAACATTCAGAAGGGATACACAAATCTGATTTTCTTTGTCTAAAAGGTTTGCACTGATTTTGCAGAGTCACTGAAGCAAGGCTATAAATGATGTATGAAATGAAAGCTCAGTGCCCAATGCACAGGGAGAGTACAGACACCACTTTTCAATCACTGCTGCCATCAGCTTTATAATTCACTGTGCTTTGATGTTTTTTTTTTGGGGGGGGGGTTATTGTCTTTGCTTGTTTTTCCCTCTTCTGAAATGGAGCCACAAAACACCACTGAGAAGAGGCTGAAAAAAGATAATACCATATTAAGTTCATTTTTAAAGGGTGCTTGAAATTGGGGCTTTATATATATGTTTTTCCCCTTATTTTATTAAAGACCGAAAAGCTAAGTGCCAGGTCCAGCACCTAAAGTCACAACAACCCCATGGTAAGCTGGGGAATGTGTGGAGGGAAAGCTGCAACTCAGAGAGGGACCTGGGGGGTGTTGGTTAATGGTCAACTGAGCACCCTGAAGGTGTTCAAGGCCAGGCTGGATGAGATCTTGAGCACCCTGGGCTGGTGGGAGGTGTCCCTGCCCATGGCAGAGGGTTGGAACTGATCTTCAAGGTCCCTTCCAACCCAGCCCATTCAGTGAGTCTTTGATTCTGCACCTTCTTGGTGTTTTTAAATAAGTACCTAAGTTGCTATAGGGCAGGGCAGGGCAGGGCAGGGCAGGGCAGGGCAGGGCAGGGCAGGGCAGGGCAGGGCAGGGCAGGGCAGGGCAGGGCAGGGCAGGGCAGGGCAGGGCAGGGCAGGGCAGGGCAGGGCAGGGCAGGGCAGGGCAGAGCAGAGCAGAGCAGAGCAGAGCAGAGCAGAGCAGAGCAGAGCAGAGCAGAGCAGAGCAGAGCAGAGCAGAGCAGAGCAGAGCAGAGCAGAGCAGAGCAGAGCAGAGCAGAGCAGAGCAGAGCAGAGCAGAGCAGAGCAGAGCAGAGCAGAGCAGAGCAGAGCAGAGCAGAGCAGAGCAGAGCAGAGCAGAGCAGAGCAGAGCAGAGCAGAGCAGAGCAGAGCAGAGCAGAGCAGAGAAGAGAAGAGAAGAGAAGAGAAGAGAAGAGAAGAGAAGAGAAGAGAATTAACCAGGCTGGAAGAGACCTTTGAGACCATCAAGATCAACCTATCACCCCACACCTCATGACTACTAAACCATGGCACCAAGTGCCACATCCAGGCTCTTCCTAAACATCTCAAGTGATGGGGACTCCACCACGTCCCTGAGCAGCACATTCCAATGGCCAAGCACTCTTTCTATGAAGAACTTCTTCCTCACCTCCAGCCTAAACCTCCCCTGGCACAGCTTGAGACTGGGTCCTCTTGTTCTGGTGCTGCTTGCCTGGGAGAAGAGACCAACCCCTTCCTGGCTACAACCTCCCTTCAGGGAGTTGGAGAGAGCAAGAAGGTCTCCCCTGAGCCTCCTCTTCTCCAGGCTAAGCAACCCCAGCTCCCTCAGCCTCTCCTCACAGGGCTGTGCTCCAGACCCCTCCCCAGCTTTCTTGCCCTTCTCTGGACACCTTCCAGCACCTCCACATCTTTCCTAAACTGAGGAGCCCAGAACTGGACACAGGACTCAAGGTGTGGCCTAACCAGCGCTGAGCACAGGGCACAATGACCAATGGATGCCAGGAAAGAGAGAGGATAACAAAGTCTTTGAATGAGTATGATCCAACCCAGAAGGCAAGAACAAACAGACAGAGCTTTTTGCCTGCCTAAGAAAATATAGCCCAAGTAACTGGACTGCTTCTATCCAACCTGAGAGTCTGGCTGGGCTGTTGAAAGTCCTTTTAGTGGCTGCTAGGAAATGATATCACCAAACTACCACAGAATTGCTAGACAATAACTGATCACTCTGTGAAAAATGAAAGAAGAAAGAAAGAAATGTAAATGTAATTGAGCATTTTACATAACAAAACCACTCCTGAATGGAGATTAGATGTACTCAGTAATTAATTTCTGGGATTGATTGTGATCCTTGGGTCACATTCCACTGCTTGATTAAAAATGCAAAACCAAACCACTTTGAGAGCAAGCATTGCAGAGCTGACAGAAGATACACCCCCCCCCAAGAAAAAAGAAGGAGCAAAATAAACAGGGGGTGCAGGGTGAGAATGGGTGCAGGGTAGGAAGCTCCACATGAGCCACCAGAGGAGACTGGCAGCCTAGAGAGCCAAGCAGAGCCTGGGCTGCAGCAAGAGAAGCTCAGCCAGCAGGGCCAGGGAGGGGATTCTCCCCTTCTGCTCCACTCTGCTGAGACCACAGCTGGAGCTCTGTGTCCAGTTCTGGAGCATCTGTTACAGGAAGGATCTGGAGGTGCTGGATGTTGTCCAGAGAAGGGCCATGAGCATAAGCAGAGGGCTGGAGCTGCTCTGCTATGATGACAGACTGAGGGAGTTGGGGTTGTGCAGTCTGGAGAGGAGAAGGCTCCAAGGAGACCTTCTGGTGGCCTTCCAGTATCTGAAGGGGGCTACAAGAGAGCTGGGGAGGGACTTTTTAGGATGTTGGGGAGTGATAGGACTGGGGGGAATGGAGCAAAGCTAGAAATGGTTAGATTCAGACTGGATGTTAAGAAGAAGTTCTTCCCCATGAGGGTGGTGAGATACTGGCACAGATTGCCCGGGGAGGTGGTGGAAGCCTCATCCCTGGAGGTTTTTCAGGCCAGGTTGGAGGTGGCTGTGAGCAACCTGCTGTAGTGTGAGGTGTCCATGGCAGGGGGGGGCTGGAACTGGCTGATCCTTGAGGCCCCCTCCCATCTCTGTGTCAATTCTGTGGCTCTGTAATATCAGTCATCCTATTTTTACTGTAAAATGTGCAGCACATAAGAAAGACAGAAAGATTTCATTGGGAACCAGCAGGAGGGCACCACAAAGTCAAAACTGCAGCCAGGTGCTTCAAGGTCCAGAGTCAAAAAGCTATTCATTTAGGGCAGGAATTACATTTGTCAGGGCAATGACTGATGCCCATTGTCTGGTGCATCTCCCTCTTTTATTCCCTCAAACCAGCAGATGAAAAGCTGACATCAATCAAATCAAGGATCTTCAACATGGAAAAGAAAAGAAGCAAACCAAGGGATTCATTTGGCTTTCAGGCTGATTAATTCCACAAGCTCTGTGGATTTGGGTTTTGAGGAGCTGAGCAATCTGCTGTTTAATAGAGGCAGGGAGGGTGTTTCTGTGCATTCCCAGTTGTCTCTTTACCAACCTTTGATTATGTTCTAGTTTGGACAGACTCTTTGAACAGCCAACTGCATAATATCAGCTCCAGAATGGGCCAGGGTACAGGAGGGGAAAAGCTTTTGGCCACTCATCCTCTGTCTTCTTGGCCTGATGTGGCTGTGAAGCTGTTTGAAGCCTGCTGCTTTGTGCTACCTACCATATCTCATTTGGATTTTGTCTTTAAAATGTGTTTAACAGCACCCAGTCAGAAGTCAGCTGGCAACAGGCAAATAGGTATTGCCCTGTGCTGCTGGCACTCTGTGGGTACATTTGGGAATTTATGCACAGGGCACTCAACCACAGAATCCTAGAACTGTTTCCCTTGAGGAGCATCCAGTCCAACCACCAACCCAACCCCACCATGGCCATCAAACCATGGCCCAAACGTGCCCTGTTTAGAGGTTCTCTGAACACCTCCTGGGTTGGCGACTCCACCACCTAGGTGGATAAAGAACTGGCTTGATGGCCAAAGAGTGGCTGTCAATGGTTCCATGTCCCAGTGGAGGCCAGGGACAAGCAGAGTCCCTCAGGGATCAGTGCTGGGACCAGGCTTGCTCAATATCTTTGTGGGTGCCATGGACAGTGGCATTGAGTGCACCCTCAGCAAGTTTGCTGATGACACCAAGCTGTGTGGTGCAGCAGACAGCTGGAGGGAAGGGATCCATCCAGAGGGACCTGGACAGGCTGGAGAGGTGGGCACAAGCCAACCTCAGGAGGTTCAACAAGACCAAGGGCAGGGTCCTGCATCTGGGTTGAAGCAATTCCAGGCACAAATCCAGGCTGGGCAGTGACTGGCTGGAAAGCAGCCCTGAGGAGAGAGACTTGGGGGTGCTGGGGGAGGAGAAGCTCAACAGGAGCTCTCAGTGTGCACTTGCAGCCCACAAAGCCAATCAGATCCTGGGCTGCAGCAGGAGAAGTGTGGCCAGCAGGGCAAGGGAGGTGATCCTCCCCCTCTGCTCAGCTCTGGTGAGACCCCACCTGGAGTACTGCCTCCAGTTCTGGAGCACCTATTCCAAGAGGGATCTGGAGGTGCTGGAACGTGTCCAGAGAAGGGCCACGAGGATGAGCAGAGGGCTGGAGCACCTCTCCTGTGAGGACAGACTGAAGGAGTTGGGGCTGTTCAGTCTGGAGAAGAGAAGGCTCCCAGGTGACCTCATTGTGGCCTTCCAGTATCTGAAGGGGACCTGCAGGAAGGCTGGGGAGGGACTGCTCAGGATCTCAGGTAGTGATAGGACTAGGGGGAATGGAATGAAGCTGGAGGTGGGGAGATTCAGGCTGGATGTGAGGAGGAAGTTCTTCCCCATGAGAGTGGTGAAGCCCTGGAATGGGTTGTCCAGGGAGGTGGTTGAGGCCCCATCCCTGGAGGTGTTTAAGCCCAGGCTGGCTGAGGCTCTGTCCAGCCTGATCTAGTGTGGGGTGTCCCTGCCCATGGCAGGGTGGTTTGAACTAGATGATCCTATTGGTCCCTTCCAACCCTGACTGACACTGTGATACTATGATACTGGGCATCCTGTTCCAACCCCTGACCACTCTTGCAGCAAAGCAATTTTACCTATTCTCCAACCTAAACCCTCCCCTGGCACAACTTGAGGCCAGTTCACTTGATACTAGGGAGCAGAGCCCAAACCCCAGCTAACCCCAACTCCTCTCAGGGAGCTGTAGATAGCAATGAAGTTTCCCTCAGCCTCCTCCACACTGAACACCCCCAGCTCCCTCAGCTGCTTCTCCCCAGCCCTGTTCTCCAGACCCTTCCCAGCTTCCTTGCCCTTCTCTGGACCTGCTTCAGCCCCTCAATGTCTTTCTTGCAGCGAGATGCCCAAAACTGAGCCCAGGACTCAAGGTGTGGCCAGTGCTGAGTGCAGGGGACAATCTCTTCCCTCCTCTAAACTGTCCCCAGCCCCTTCCCCAGCTTTGTTGCATTCATCTATTTGCAGAGCATGGTTGCATGGAGGTATTTTTAGGTGCTGCATTCACACCTTCCCTGAAAAAAACGCCTCTAAACCCAAAGCTTCCAATATGTTGCCATCATTTATTTCCCCTTCCCAAGGACAACACAAATTGTTGGCCACTTTTAACTGCTTTAATGATGGGGGAGTCCAAGTGGAGCGATGAAGACATTTTGTCTTCATCTCAGGCCGAGGTAGAGCTGAGGAGCAGAGCATTTGGCATCTGGAATGGACCACTCCTAAGCAGGATGTATCCTCTGGTTTACACTAATCAATGCCAGTGCCATCCATCAGGAGAGTTCCATTATTTCTCAGCTGGCTGATCTCCATCCATCAACATTCAGCACTGATCATACATTAAGGGACTCAGCCTCAACTCAGCACAGAAGAGCAGATGAAATGGAGCAGCTTTGTCATAAAACTTACAAATGAATAATTCATTCTGCTTATTGCCTCCTTCCACTTCCAGTTGGCTCCCCCATAAATTATCTGCTAAACTCTTTTACAACTCACAAAGTTTAATAGCAAACTATAAACGGGGTTGGATTTGTGCTGTGTTCTTTGCCTCTGGATTAATTTGTCTGGATGGAGTCAAGACTCAATGTTTTATTAGTCAGTGGCATGGAGTAGGGAGGAACAAATTTGACACCAAAATCATGGAAGCATGTTGCTCAGATTAGCTCTTCCTCAAGCATTTCTTTATAAATCAAGGGGGAGAGTTGGGGAACAAAATTGTTCCTAATGGATAGAACTCTGTTAGATGCAGAGGAGAGGGGAGGGCCACAAAGATGATCCCAGGGCTGGAGCAGCTCTGCTGGGAGGCCAGGCTGAGGGAGCTGGGGTGGTGTGCAGCCTGGAGAAGAGAAGGCTCCAGGGGGACCTCAGAGCTGCCTGCCAGGACCTGAAGGGATCCTGCAGGAAGGCTGCAGAGAGACTTCTCCTGAGGGGGTCTGGAGACAGGACAAGGGGAAATGGTTTGGAGCTGAGGCAGAGCAGGGTTAGACTGGAGCTGAGGAAGAAGTTGTTCAGTGAGACTCTGGCCCAGGCTGCCCAGGGAGGCTGTGGCTGCCTACTGCCTGGGGGTGTTCAAGGCCAAGCTGGATAAGTCATAGAATCATAGGATCATAGAATAAATGAGGTTGGAAAAGACCTCAAAGCTCATCAAGTCCAACATGTCACCCAACACCTCATGACTGCTAGACCATGGCTCCAATCCCCTCTTGAACACCTCCAGGGATGGGGGCTCCACCACCTCCCTGGGCAGCAAATTCCAATGGTTAAGTACTCTCTCTGGGAAGAACTTTCTCCTCACCTCCAGCCTAAACCTCCTCTGGCACAGCTTGAGACTGTGTCCTCTTGTTCTGGTGCTGGTTGCCTGGGAGAAGAGACCACCCCCCCACCCCACCCCCCCATTCAGGTAGATGTAGGCAGCAGTAAGGTCTCCCCTTGAGTCCTTGAGCAGCTGAGCCTAGCTGAGAGGTGTCCCTGCCTCATGGTAAGGGGTGTTGGAATAGTTGATGTCTAGGGCCCAAAGATGCCAAAACACCTTCCTGGAGATCTTGTTCCAGTCTTTAAGAACTCTTTCAGTCAAGACATTTTTTCTAATGTCCAGTCTTATCCTCTCCTGGTACAACTTGAGACCATTTCCCCTCATCCTAACACTACAAGGGAGCAGAGACCAACAACCACTTGGCTTCAGCCTCCCGTCAGGGAATTACAGAGGGCAATGAGGTCTCCCTTCAGACTCCTCCACACTAAACATCCCCCAGCTCCCTCACCTGCTTCTCCCCAGCCCTGTTCTTCAGACCCTTCCCCAGCTTTGTTGCCCTTCTCTGTACACACTTCAGCTCCTCAATGTCTGCCTAGCAGCAAGGGGCCCAAAACTGAGCCCAGGACTCAAGGTGAGGCTTCACCGGCGTTGAGGCCAGGACTTAATATGGTTTGGAATGATTACATCCACAGTTCCATATTGTCAACCCTGGGTCAGTAGAACTGCCTTTGAACTCAGTGACTGTCTCTGTGCTCAGTTAAAAGGCAGTTGATTTAGCAGGGCTCTTGGGCTCCCTCAGCCTTCCTCATAAGGCTGTGCTCCAGACCCCTCCCCAGCCTCGTTGCCCTTCTCCAGAGATCCCTCCCACCCCTTAGCATTCTGTGATTCTGAGATCAGTCATTTGACTCAGTCAGCCTCTAATTGAAGGAAGAAAGATGGAAGTTGGTGTAGCAAGTGGGAAAGATAGGTGAGCCCTTGCTCTGAGGGATGGAGGCGTGAAAGGAAGGATGGCTGCCGCACCGAGCGGTCACATTTCACACCTGTCTCAGAAGGCTGTAAGCTACCTGCAGCAAACATCCATTTTGCTGCATTCCCTGTGCCTTTTTCAGGTAGGAGAGTGACAGTTTGTCAAATGACAGCCACTTCCCCTGCTGACAGGGCTGTGTTCACCCTCTTTAAACACTCAGCAAGGAGTTGGAGGTCTGTCACTTAAACAGATGACATTGTTATGACTCTTGATGCCATGTGAAGTGACAGGGCTTACCTAAGGTGCCAAAAGTCATCTCTCTGCCAAGGATGTGAAGTGACACAGGGCTCTTTCCACTGCTGGCCTGGCTCCTCCTGGAATTGATAGTTTGTGATGCATTTCTACACCTTTTGTGCAGCTCCCATCCAGGCCGTGGGATAGCTTTGGGAGGCAACATGGAATCACAGAATCAATAAGGTTAGAAAAGACCTCAAAGATCATCAAGTCCAACCTGTCACCCAACACCATCTAATCAACTAAACCATGGCACCAAGTGCCTCAGCCAGGCTCTTCCTAAACACCTCCAGGGATGGGGACTCCACCACCTCCCTGGGCAGCACATTCCAATGGCCAATCTCCCTTTCCATGAAGAACTTCTTCCTGACATCCAGCCTAAATCTCTCCTGGCACAGCTTGAGTCTGTGTCCTCTTTTTCTGGTGCTGCTTGCCTGGCAGAAGAGACCAACCCCCACCTGGCTACAACCTCCCTTCAGGGAGTTGTAGAGAGCAAGAAGGTCTCCCCTGAGCCTCCTCTTCTCCAGGCTAAGCAACCCCAGCTCCCTCAGCCTCTCCTCACAGGGCTGTGCTCCAGACCCCTCCCCAGCTTTCTCTGGAAGAGAAAAGAAGGAGAGGAGGAGGTTCAGAGAGGAGAGGTTTGGAGAGGGGAGGGGAGGGGGAGGGGAGGGGAGGGGAGGGGAGGGGAGGGGAGGGGAGGGGAGGGGGAGGAGAGAAGGGGAGGGGAGGGGAGGGGAGGGGAGGGGAGGGGGAGGGGAGGGGAGGGGAGGAGGGGAGGGGAGGGGAGGGGAGGGGAGGGGAGGAGAGGTTCGGAGAGGAGAGGTTCGGAGAGGTTTGGAGAGGAGACGTTCGGAGAGGTTCGGAGAGGAGAGGAGAGGAGAGGAGAGGAGTGGAAAGAAAAATAAAGAAAGGAAAGAAAGATAAAAGGAAGAAAAAGAAAAGAAGATACAAGAGAAGAGAAAATTAGAACAATAAAGGAAAAAAAAGGAGAAAGAAAAAGAAGAAAGAAGAAAAGAAAAATTAGAAGAAAAAAAGAAGGAAATAAAAGGAAGAATAAACCCAAGAAAAAATAAAAGAAAAAGAAGACAAAAGGTAGGGGGGGGGGAAGAAGAAAATTAAGTGAAAAAAAGCAGAAGAAAGAAAAGAAGAAGAAAAAGGGGGAGAAAGAAGAAGAAAAAATAAGGAAAAAAAAAAGAGAAACAGAGAATTACAAAGGAAATGAAAAAGGGAGATGCATTCCACAGATCCATGGATTCATAGAATGGTTTAGGTTCAAAGGGATCTTGAGGATCATTTAATTCCAGCCCCCTGCCATGGGCAGGGACACCTCCCCACCAGCCCTGGTTGCTCAAGGGCCTCATCCAGCCTGGCCTTGAACACCTCCAGGGAGGAGGCAGCCACAGCCTCCCTGGGCAACCTGTTGCCAGAGTCTCCCCAGCCTCATGAAGAGGTTGTTCCTAGCTCAAGGAAGATCAGAATTCAAACAAACATTGTGGTTCATCAGCAGAATGTAAAACCTATAAACATTTCTCATCCAAAAGGAGCCTCAGATGAGCATTTAAAGATGTTAATTACCTTCAGCTAATTGGCAAACCCAAAGCTGAGCTTTCAGTGACACTCTACTGATTTACTCCCCCTGAGCATCTGCTTTGCCACGCAGCAGTTTACACAACACCAGAGGAGAGGAGCAGGCTGTGCCCTGAAGATCTTACATTGGGAAGGTACAACAAAGCAATCAGCGGCACAGGAGCAAAGGAAACAAAGCAAAGAGTGTTTTGTTTCTCCTTTCTTTCATCAGGCTTCTCTGCCTGGATGAGGTAAAAGCCAAGAATCCAGCAGCTCTCTCAAGTGAAACCCTGGAGGTGAGAGAGTTACCACATCTCTAGATGTGATGTTCACATGTAACATACTTCATTTGTTTGAAGCTTTCACTGAGAGAAAATTCATTCTTTGGAGGGATTACATCATTTTATTCTATTCTTTTATTCTTTGGTGTTTTTTTTTTTCCCCAGCCAAGATTGCAAGATTGGTTCTGCAGCCAACAAAATTATTAGTCAAAAACTGCTGGCAAAAAAAAACCCCAAAAGAGTAACTCAGATAATGATTTTAAAGCTTCCCACCCAGAAGGTGCAGGACCACAGGATGGGTTAGGTTGGAAGGGACCTTCAAGATCATCCAGTTCCAACCCCCCTGCCATGGGCAGGGACACCTCCCACCAGCCCAGGTTGCTCAAGGCCTCATCCAACCTGACCTTCAACATCTTCAGGGAGGAGACATCCACAGCCTCCCTGGGCAACCTGTTCCAGTGTGAAGAATCTCTTCCTAATGCCCATCTGATAAATGCTCAAGGTCTCATCCAACCTGGTCTTGACCACATCTAGGGAGGGGACATCCACAAGCTCCCTGGGCAACCTGTTCCAGTGTCTCCCCACCCTCACTGGCAAGAATTTCTTCCTCATCTCCAGACACAATCTGCCCTCCTCCAGCTTCAATCTGTTTCTCCCTGTCCTATCACTTGCAAGCCCTTATCAAGTGTCCCTCCCCCACCTTTCTTGCAGCCCCCTTCAGGTATTGGGAGGCTGCTCTAAGGTCTCCTCAGAACCTTCTTCCTTGGTCCTTTCCCTCTTTAAATCCTATTAGTCCACAGGAAGAATTCCAATGGGGAAGAGGAGGCTCAGGGGAGACCTTCTTGCTCTCTACAATTCCCTGAAGGGAGTTTGCAGCCAGGTGGGGGTTGGTCTCTTCTCCCAGGCAAGCAGCACCAGAAGAAGAGGACACAGTCTCAAGCTGTGCCAGGGGAGGTTTAGGCTGGATGTTAGGAAGAAGCTGTTCATAGAAAGGGAGACTGGCCATTGGGATGTGCTGCCCAGGGAGGTGGTGGAGTCTCCATCCCTGGAGGTGTTTAGGAAGAGCCTGGCTGAGGCACTTGGTGCCATGGTTTAGTTGATTAGATGGTGTTGGGTGATAGGTTGGGCTTGATCTCAAAGGTCTCTTCCAACCTGGTGTATTGTATTGTATTGTATTGTATTGTATTGTATTGTATTGTATTGTATTCTATTCTATTCTATTCTATTCTATTCTATTCTATTCTATTCTATTCTATTCTATTCTATCCTATTCTACTCTGTTCTATCCTATCCTATTCTGTTCTATCCTATCCTATCCTGTCCTATCCTATCCTATCCTATCCTATCCTATCCTACCCTATCCTATCCTACCCTATCCTATCCTATCCTACCCTACCCTACCCTACCCTACCCTACCCTACCCTACCCTACCCTATCCTATCCTATCCTATCCCTATCCTATCCTATCCTATCCTATCGCTTCCCTTTCTATTTTTCAACCCAACTGGGTTGAAAACCTTACCCAACACTAGTAGTAATAATAATGATAATGATGATGATATTATTACAACAACAACAATAATAATAATTAACTAACAATAATTAACTAATAATAACTAAGAATAAACAATGGCAACAACTAATAAACAGGAATAGCAACAATAATGGTGAGAATATGATGATAATAACAAGGACAAGGATCATAAATACAAATACAAATGATGTTGAACCAAGGAAAAAGAATTGCCAATTATTTTTGTCAGTATGATTAAAAGGTGGCCCACAAAGTCTCCACTGAACTGACTTTTTTCCCCCTTCCCTTTTCACTCTGCCAACGTGTTGGTGCTACAAACGCTCTGGCAGGAGCTGATTTTCGACACCTACCTTCCTTCCTTCCTAAATCTTTCAGGGGTATTAAAATATCCTGGGTTTGACCTTTTCCCAACAGACACACACACAGAGAAAAGCTTCTCTTTCTGTGTAAAGAAATGTTAGTTAATTATAACTGCCTTGTCATTTGGAAAGCTAAAATGGCAACAGTTGGGAAATGCCAGCATGAAATAGTACAGCTGATTTCAGCTGAACCAGAGGAGGATTAGGGGTCCATGATTTCTGTCTGATTTTCTGGTCTTTAGCTGTTTTATTCCTCATGAGGCAGCAATGTTGCCCTTGTGGCCAAGAAGGCCAATGGCACCCTGGGGGGCATGGAGAAGAGTATGGCCAGGAGGTCAAGGAAGGTTCTCCTGCCCCTCTGCTCTGCCGTGCTAAGGCCACAGCTGGAGAGCTGCGTCCAGTTCTGGGCTGTCCAGTCTGAGAAGGACAAGGAATTGCTGGACAGCAAAGGGCTGCAAAGGGCTACATAGGTGATGAAGGGCCTAGAAGGAACATCTCTGTGATGAGGAAAGGCTGACAGAATTTGGGCTGTTTAGTCTGGAAAAGAGAAGACTGAGAAGGGATCTGATCAGTGCTGATCAACACTTCAAGGGTAGGAGTCAGGAGGCTGGGACCAGGTTTGGGTCAGCGGTGCCCAGGGACAGCAAAGAGGCAAGGGGCACAAACTTGAACATAGAATCATAGAATCAGTCAGGGTTGGAAAGGACCACAAGGATCATCTAGTTCCAAGCCCCCTGCCATGGGCAGGGACACCCCACACTAGATCAGGCTGGCCAGAGCCTCATCCAGCCTGGGCTTAAACACCTCCAGGGATGGGGCCTCAACCACCTCCCTGGACAACCTATTCCAGGGTCTCACCACTCTCATGGGGAAGAACCTCCTCCTCACCTCCAGCCTGAATCTCCCCACCTCCAGCTTCATTCCATTCCCCCTAGTCCTATCACTACCTGAGATCCTAAGAAGTACCTCCTGAACTTCTTTAATTTAAGGCTGCTGGAGCCCTGGAGCAGGCTGCCCAGAGAGGTGATGGAGTCTCCGCCTCTGCAGACATTTCAAACCCACTGGAAGTGCCCCTGTGTGACCTTCTTTAGGTGACCCTCCCTTGGCATGGGGGTTGGACTGGATGATCTCCAGAGGTCTCTTCCAACCTCTAGCATTCTCTGATTCTGTGACATTTCTCCTTCAGCTCTGAATGAGATATTTCAGGAGGAAAAAATCATCCAAGGTCAATGCAGGCTTTTTTGGCATCAGAGAGCCACAGAATTGTTTTGGCAGGGAGGTTGGAACTGGAGGATCCTTGAGGTCCCTTCCAACCCTGACAATTCTGTGATTGGAAAAGACCTTTAAGGTTGTTGAGTGTTGCTATGATTCCATGACTATTTCAGTTCTCCTTAATGTTTGGCTCCTTGCTTGCAGAGAATGAGATAGTTGCTGTCTGTGTAGTTGTGCTGACTGTCAAATACTCCAAGGATAGTCCAAAAGAAAGGAATTATAGACTTAAAAGCAGTAACTTAGGTGTACATCATTTTTCTTTAGCCTGGAGAAAAGGAGGCCCAGGGGAGACCTCATTGCTGTCTCCAACTCCCTGAAGGGAGGTTGTAGCCAGGTGGGGGTTGGTCTCTTCTCCCAGGCAACCAACACCAGAACAAGAGGACACAGTCTCAAGCTGTGCCAGGGGAAGTTTAGGCTGGAGGTGAGGAGAAAGTTCTTCCCAGCAAGAGAGATTGGCCATTAGAATGTGCTGCCCAGGGAGGTGGTGGAGTCCCCATCCCTGGAAGTGTTCAAGAGGAGATTGGATGTGGCACTTGGTGCCATGGTTTAGTCATGAGGTCTGTGGTGACAGGTTGGACTTGATGATCTTTGAGGTCTCTTCCAAACTTGGTGATTCTGTGATTCTGTGATTTTTCCCCACCAGAAAACTGCTCTGTGCTGGAACTTCCCACTCCTCAGCATCCTGCCTGCTGTTTTCTAAACAGAAATGGTTCCACAGATGCAGCAGACAATGTATGCAGTGTGAAATGATTTGCACCCTGCACAGATGCTTCTCATTCATGAAATTAATTTGCCATATTTGAAACAAGTCTGGATTCATGCTGAGAGGCACTGGGGGTGGGTTTTAGCCTGGAGGAACTGGAAAACATGGGATCTGCTCCAGTGGGGATTGAAGGTTGACCTGGGATGGTTTAGTCTGGAGGAGGCTGAGGAAAGACCTCAGTTCTCTCCCTGAAAAGAGGTTGGAGTGAGGTGAGGCTTGGGATCTTCTCGATAGTCTCAGGTTATAGAAGGAGAGGAAATGGCCTGGAATTGTGCCAAGGGAGGGTTAGGTTGGAGAGGAGGAAAAATTTCCTTGCTGCAAGAGTGCTCAGGGATTGGCGGGGACTGCCCGGGGAGGTGGTGGAGTCCCCATCCCTGGAGGTGTTCCAGAAAGCTGTGGCCATGGCACTTGGGGACATGGTGGGGTTGGGCTGCTGGTTGGACTGGATGGCTTTAGATATATGACTCACAGAGCATCTCTACCAAAGATATTTGATAGAATAGAATAGAATAGAATAGAATAGAATAGAATAGAATAGAATAGAATAGAATAGAATAGAATAGAATAGAATAGAATAGAATTAACCAGGTTGGAAAAGACCTTTGAGATCATCGAGTCCAACCTATCACCCAACACCATCTAATCAACTAAACCATG
This sequence comes from Melanerpes formicivorus, assembly GCF_026170545.1. Lineage (NCBI taxonomy): Eukaryota > Metazoa > Chordata > Aves > Piciformes > Picidae > Melanerpes > Melanerpes formicivorus. The sequence continues at coordinate 177,742 of NW_027142658.1, read as the reverse complement.
GCACCAAGCACCCCATCCAGTCTCTACCAGGAGAGTTGGTCCATCCTAACAGAAGAATAAGAGAAACCTTCACAGATTGCTACAGATTCCACTTTACCCTTTCTCAAAATAGAACTTGGAGGTCATAAGAACCCTGCTGAGATTTCAGCATTCATAGAATCATAGAACCAATAAGGTTGGAAAAGACCTCAAAGATCATCAAGTCCAACCTGTCACCCAACACCTCATGACTACTAAACCATGGCACCAAGTGCCACATCCAATCCCCTCTTGAACACCTCCAGGGATGGGGACTCCACCACCTCCCTGGGCAGCACATTCCAATGGCTAACAACTCTCTCTGGGAAGAACTTTCTCCTCACCTCCAGCCTAAACTTCCCCTGGCACAGCCTGAGACTGTGTCCTCTCATTCTGGTGCTGCTTGCCTGGGAGAAGAGACCAACCCCCTCCTGGCTACAACCTCCTTTCAGTCATGTGGCACAAATTGGACTAAGACAGCGGTGGGAAGCTTGGATTTGGGAGGGCTTATTTTTTAGGGGGAAAAGGTAATATTTCTGAACTCTAAGCTAGAGAAAGGAAGGAGATTATTTTTATGCAGTGGCAAGTAAATGATTTATAGGGAACTTGTCTGCAAGTCTACTGTTTGTTGTGGGCTTTTTTGCTCCTTCTACAAGCACCAAAACCAGGAAGCCAGCCAAGAACATTCATATTTCTCTGCTTCTGTCTCCTTTTCCTGCAGAAGACAAGGCTCTGGTTAAATCCTCCATGGGGTTCCCCAAACCAGCCCTACCTGGCTGCCCTTACTGCTTCATTTAAAACCCCTACAAGTTGAAATGAGCTTTAAAGAAGAGAGAGATGGAAAATAGGGTGGGTTTATTTCCTTCTTAATTGCTTGGATGTTCAGAGAGCCATCCAAGACATTTCTTTGTCTGGAATGTTTAGCTCCAAAGGGAAAAGGGACATGTCTTCTATCTGTGCTGTGTAGCTAGCAAGTGGTGTGTTTAAAAATGCAGCAAGGGAGTTTCCTACTGCTGCTGCCTGTGACTCATCCTAGTAGAGAATATTTAAGCCATTGGGAGAATTCATTGTGTAGTTGGAAATCAAAAAGGATGTGGTTTTTTTATGAGGAAAAAAAAAATGGAACTTGTTTTGTCTCCCCTTCCTGTCCTCCTTCCTACCTTCCTGCCTGCTTTCCTTCCTTCTTGCTTCTAGCTTGCCTGCCTTCCTGCCTACCTGACTTCTTGCCTGTTTTCCTGCCTGCCTTCTTGCCTGTTTCCTTCCTGACTTCCTGCCTGCCTGCCTCCTTGCCTTCCTTCTTGCCTGCCTGCCTTTCTGCCTTCCTCCTTGCCTTCTTGCCTTCCTTCCTGACTTCCTTCCTGCCTTCTTGCCTACCTACCTTCTTGCCTGCTTACCTGCCTGTCTTCTTCCCTGCCTTCTTGCCTACCTTCCTGCCTTCTTCCCTGCCTGCCTGCCTGCCTTCTTGCCTTCCTTCCTGCCTTCTTCCCTGCCTGCCTTCTTGCCTTCCTTCCTGCCTTCTTCCCTGCCTGCCTTCTTGCATTCCTTCCTGCCTTCTTCCCTGCCTGCCTGCCTTCTTGCCTTCCTTCCTGCCTTTCTGCCTTCCTCCTTGCCTTCTTGCCTGCCTGCCTTCTTGCCTGCCTGCCTTCTTGCCTTCCTTCCTGACTGCTTTCCTTCCTGCCTTTCTGCCTTCCTCTTTGCCTTCTTTCCTGCCTGCCCTCTTGCCTGCCTTCTTCTTGCCTGTCTGCCTGCCTTCTTGCCTTCCTTCCTGCCTTTCTGCCTTCCTCTTTGCCTTCTTGCCTGCCTGCCTTCTTGCCTTCCTTCCTGACTGCTTTCCTTCCTGCCTTTCTGCCTTCCTCTTTGCCTTCTTTCCTGCCTGCCCTCTTACCTGCCTGCCTTCTTGCCTGTCTGCCTGCCTTCTTGCCTTCCTTCCTGACTTCCTTCCTGCCTTCTTGCCTGCCTGCCTTCTTGTCTTCCTTCCTGCCTGCCTGCCTTCTTGCCAGCCTGCCTTCATGTCTTCCTTCCTGCCTGCCTGCCTTCTTGCCTGCCTGCCTTCTTGCCTTCCTTCCTGCCTTCTTGTCTGCCTGCCTTCTTGTCTTCCTTCCTGCCTGCCTGCCTTCTTGCCTTCCTTCCTGACTTCCTTCCTGCCTTCTTGCCTGCCTGCCTTTCTGCCTTCCTCCTTGCCTTCTTGCCTGCCTGCCTTCTTGCCTTCCATCTTGCCTGCCTTCCTTCCTGCCTTCTTGCCTTCCTTCCTGCCTTCTTCCTACCTGCTTTCCTTCTTGGCTGCCTTCCTGCCTGCCTTCCCAATCTTCATTTTCTTCTTTCCCATCCCTCTCTTATCTTCCTTCCCTCCCTTCCCTTCTTCCCCTCCTTCCCTTTCCCCCCTCCTGCCTCACAAGGTACCTGAGAGACTGATCCACCGCTTCCACCATGCCTGCTTCATTCAGGAGCGAAGCAGGGAGAGGACCAAAGCAGCAGGATATTCACAACCCCTGTGATCAGCAAATCCTTCTTTTATTAGGCACCACGGGGCTTAAGATAAATTAGGGTGGATTTAATTCACCATTTGCCTGGCCTGCTAAATTTGGTGGCCTTCTACCACCCACTGTGGGGATAACAGCACTAAATTTGGTGGCCTTCTACCACCCACTGTGGGGATAACAGCACTGATGGACAAGGAACTGATTTGATCAGATTTCATTATTTTTTTTTCTCCAGCCAAGGAGTAATTTCTCTTTTTTTTTGCTTTAAAAAAAGCTTCAAAACAACCCTCCCCCCACCAAAAAAAAAGAAACCATATTCCAATTTGATAAGCTTTTGCACTGTGATATTTTTTAGGCTTAGGATAGGATAGGATAGGATAGGATAGAATAGGATAGGATAAGAATAGAATAGAATAGAATAGAATAGAATAGAATAGAATAGAATAGAATAGAATAGAATAGAATAGAATAGAATAGAATAGAATAGCATAGAATAGAATTGAATTGAATTGAATTGAATTGAATTAACCAGGTTGAAAGAGACCTTTGAGACCATCAAGTCCAACCTATCACCCAACACCATCTAATCAACTAAACCATAGCACCAAGTGCCTCATCCAGGCTCTTCCTAAACACCTTCAGGGATGGGGACTCCACCACCTCCCTGGGCAGCACATTCCAATGGGCAATGTCTCTTGCTGGGAAGAACTTCTTCCTAACCTCCAGCCTAAACCTCCCCTGGCACATCTTGGGATTGTGTCCTCTTGTTCTGGTGCTGTTTGCCTGGGAGAAGAGACCAACCCCCACCTGGCTACAACCTCCCTTCAGGGAGTTGGAGAGAGCAAGCAGGTCTCCCCTGAGCCTCCTCTTCTCCAGGCTAAGTAACCCCAGCTCCCTCAACCTCTCTTCACAGGGCATGATTCTGTGATTCCATGAGTCTATGATTCTGTAATTCTCTGACTCTGTGGTTCCATGATTCAATGATTCTCTGTTTCCATGCTATTTTTCATTCTCTGATTCTTAAGCTGCACCAGGGGAAGTTTAGGCTGGAGGTGAGGAGAAAGTTCTTCCCAGAGAGAGTTGTTTGCCTTTGGAATGTGCTGCCCAGGGAGGTGGTGGAGTCCCCATCCCTGGAGGTGTTCCAGAGGGGATTGGACGTGGCACTTGGTGCCATGGTTTAGTCATGAGGTCTGTGGGGACTGGTTGGACTTGATGATCTTTGAGGTCTCTTCTAGCCTTGGTGATTCTGTGATCTCCAGAGGCCCCTTCCAACCCCTAACCTCCTGTGAGCCTGTGTGATCCTGTGAGCCTCTCCACTGCCTCACAAATAGCAATTCACACCATTTAAAGGGCACCATCCCTTGCAATAGAGGTGCTGTGTGTTCAGCATTCTGAAGAGAGGTAGGGGGGTTGTGCTGTAGGATATCCTGCTCAGCCCTACCTTCACCATGACAAACATTTAGCAGGTGAGGCAGGCATCCATCAGCTCAACTGGAGCCACCCCCAGTAAGGGAACTGCTGCCTGCATGTTGTGTGAGAAGCAGAGGTGCTGCCACGGCGTGGAGGCCTCTCCACAAAGAGCTGCTGATTGCTGCTGATTGGTTTGTGAACCAAGGCAGAGCCTGCTGAGATTGAATTGCTGTGTGTGAGGCCCGGGAGAGAAACTCTTACTGCAAGATGATTATCAGCCTGCTGTAAATGGGAGTACAGGATTTCAGCTCAGATAGACATGCCTCCTTCCTGATAAGGGACAGGCTTTGAAGGAGAAAAAGTGCTGCTGGAGGATGTTCCCTGGGAGCAGCTGCACCCTGATCCCTCCAGCACCTAGATACCAAAATAAAAATGAGGGCAATCTGCCCCCAGGGATTTGAATAGATTTTGTTTCCCCTTGCCATATCACAGCACTTAAAAACACCCAGCTTGTCCCTGAAGCTGAGTTGAAAACTTACACACCTTGAGTCCTGTGTCCAGTTCTGGGCCCCTCAGGTTAGGAAAGATGTTGAGTTGCTGGAAGGTGTCCAGAGAAGGGCAAGAAAGCTGGGGAGGGGTCTGGAGCACAGCCCTGTGAGGAGAGGCTGAGGGAGCTGGGGTTGCTTAGCCTGGAGAAGAGGAGGCTCAGGGGAGACCTTCTTGCTGTCTCCAACTCCCTGCAGGGAGGTTGTAGCCAGGTGGGGGTTGGTCTCTTCTCCCAGGCACCCAGCACCAGAACAAGAGGACACAATCTCAAGCTGTGCCAGGGTAGGTTTAGGCTGGAGGTGAGGAGAAAGTTCTTCCCAGAGAGAGTTGTTGGCCATTGGAATGTGCTGCCCAGGGAGGTGGTGGAATCCCTATCCCTGGAGGTGTTCAAGAGGGGCTTGGACGTGGCACTTGGTGCCATGGAGTCATGAGGTGTTGGGTGACAGGTTGGACTTGATGATCCTTGAGGTCTTTTCCAACCTTATTGATTCTATGATTCTATGCTTCTATGACTGCAAATAGATGAAAACAAATTGGCAGAGTTATGTGCTTGTGACATGGAAAAGGAAATAATGCTTCTATGTCCTGCAGGAGGGATGGGGAGAGACTGTTTGGAAGGGCTTGGAGTGATAGGATGAGGGACAGTGGTTTGGAACTGGAGCAGGGCAGAGTTAGGTTGGAAATCAGGAGGAATCTCTGCTCAGTGAGGCTGGTGGAATACTGGAACAAGTTGCCCAGGGATGTGCTTGAGGTCCCATCCCTGCAGATATTCAAGCTCAGCCTTGCTATGTCCCTGGGCAGCCTGCTCTAGTTGGGGATGTCCCTGCTGACTGCAGGGGGATGACCTTTGGGGGTTCCTCCCAACCCAGTGGAACCTGTGGTTCTGTGCCTGGAACCAGTGGTTCTGTGCCTGGAACCAGTGGTTCTGTGCCTGGAATCTGTGGTTCTGTGCCTGGAAGCTGTGCTTCTGTGGCTGGAATCTGTGGTTCTGTGTCTGGAACCTGTGGTTCTGTGCCTGCAATCTGTGGTTCTGTGCCTGGAACCTGTGGTTCTGTGCCTGGAAGCTGTGCTTCTGTGGCTGGAATCTGCGCTTCTATGCCTGGAACCTGTGATTCTGTGCCTGGAACCTGTGGTTCTGTGCCTGGAACCTGTGGTTCTGTGCCTGGAAGCTGTGCTTCTGTGCCTGGAAGCTGTGCTTCTGTGGCTGGAATCTGTGCTTCTATGCCTGGAACCTGTGATTCTGTGCCTGGAACCTGTGATTCTGTGTCTGGAAGCTGTGCTTCTGTGGCTGGAAGCTGTGCTTCTGTGGCTGGAAGCTGTGCTTCTATGCCTGGAACCTGTGGTTCTGTGCCTGGAAGCTGTGGTTCTGTGTCATTCAAGTCTAATGTTCAAAAGAGTCTATTGTGAGAGAGGGATTGAAAGAGTCATGCTGAGGTGGCAAGGTCTAGGCTGCAGTTCTTGGAAGTGAAAAGAGGATCTGGAGGAAATGGAAGTATCATTGGAACAGTGTGGGCAACAGGAGCAGGACAGGGATTGTCCTGGACTCAGCACTGGGGAGGCCACAGCTTGACTGCTAGAATCATAGAATCAATAAGGTTGGAAGAGACTTCAAAGATCATCAAGTCCAACCTGTCACCCAGCACCTCAGGACTACTAAACCATGGCACCTAGGTTCAGCTCTGGAGCACTCACTACAAGAAGAACATTAAAGTGCTGGAGAGAGCCTAGAGAAAGATGGCAAAGCTGGTGCAAGATCTGGAGAAGAGAGCTGGTGAGCAGCAGCTTAGGGAACTGGAGTTGGTTAGTCTGGAGAAAAAGAGGCTGAGGGGAGACCTCGTTGCTCTCTACAGCTCCCTGTGAGGAGGCTGCAGTGAGCTGGGGGTTAGGCTATTCTCCCTAGTAATAAGTGATATAAGGAGAGGAAAGGGCCTCAAGTGTTACCAGGGTAGGTTTAGGATGGATATTAGGAGAATCTTCTTCACTGAAAGGAGTCTTTGACTCAAATTCATTTCCCAGGAGGAGGTTGAATCCCCATCCCTGGAAGTGCCTAAAAGAGGCTGAGCTGTGATGTCCAGAGGCCAGATTTGACAGAGCTAGAGGATGGTTGGGACTTGGTGACCTGAAAGGGCTTTTTCCAACTGAAACAAGTCTGTGGTTACAGTGTTTGATCCCACAAAGCTCATCCAAGCAAAGCTGCTGTTGATCCACTTGCACTACCATAATGATGTGCTCAGTGATTCTGCTTTACAAAGCTCATCTCAGCCATAGGTTGAATCCTTCACTGACCAATTCCCAGATGAAGCCTCTCAGATATTTCCAATGAAGCAGAAAGGTGCTCAACTTCCCACAACCCACAGCTCAGCTCTCTGATGGAACTTCCCCTGGAGCCCTAAATGCAGTTTGGAGTGTGCCATCAACAGAATTAAAGTGGAGTTATCTCCCCAGGGGCACAAAATTAAAGCAGTCCTTCTCACTTTTAGGGCACAGAAATCCATTCAGCGTTTCTGGCAGTGGTAACCAAAATAAAGGGCAAGTCATCCCCTGGGCTGCCTCCATCCTTTCAACTCTGGCACTTGAAAAATATTTTTAATCACATTTTTCAGAGCACTGGATTTATAAATGGCTGTTCCTGGCCTCTGATTATTTTTCCCTCCCTATTTACATCACTTTTTTTCTGCCCCCCCCCCCCCCCCCCACTTGTCATTGAGTCACAGAATTACCTGGGTTGGACTCAGTGATAGAATAGAATAGAATAGAATAGAATAGAATAGAATAGAATAGAATAGACCAGACCAGATTGGAAGAGACCTTCAAGGAGCACAGCCCTGTGAGGAGAGGCTGAGGGAGCTGGGGTTGCTTAGCCTGGAGAAGAGGAGGCTCAGGGGAGACCTTCTTGCTGTCTGTAACTGCCTGAAGGGAGGTTGTAGCCAGGTGGGGGTTGGTCTCTTCTCCCAGGCAAGCAGCACCAGAACAAGAGGACACAATCCCAAGCTGTACCAGGGGAGGTTTAGGCTGGATGTTAGGAAGAAGTTCTTCCCATCAAGAGACATTGCCCATTGGAATGTGCTGCCCAGGGAGGTGGTAGAGTCCCCATCCCTGAAGGTGTTTAGGAAGAGCCTGGATGAGGCACTTGGTGCCATGGTTTAGTTGATTAGATGGTGTTGGGTGATAGGTTGGACTTGATGGTCTCAAAGGTCTCTTCCAACCTGGTTAATTCTATTCTATTCTATTCTATTCTATTCTATTCTATTCTATTCTATTCTATTCTATTCTATTCTATTCCTATCCTATCCTATCCATGGAATCATGGAATTACACAGTCATAGAATAGTTTGGCTTGTAAGGGATCATCTCATTCCACCCACTGTGCCATGGGCAGAGATGCTTCCACTAGACCAGGTTGCTCCAGGCCTCATCCAACCTGCCCTCAAGCATTTCCTGGGCAAAGGAATTCCCTGGCTAACTGTGATTTTTATGTACCAAACAACTGCTGTTTATTAAACCTGCCCTGCAGTCCTTTCTCCCCAGCTAACACAGAGGCATCAGCACCTCCCCCTAACCACCCTTCCTGCCAACTCTCTTTTCAGAGCTAACAAGAACCTCTGGTTGGCCTTCATGTTCATTTCTCAGCAGAACTGCTGCACTTCCAGATAGGCTACTCTGTTAAATGTCATCCTCTGGTTATCAGACTCAGTACCCAGTGTGCCACTGACAGCATCAGCCATCACAGTGCAATTTTTCTCCCTCCAGAACTGCACAGCAAGCTTCTCTCCATGAACAGACAGCCCCCCTCTTCCTGAACCAGCCAAATCAAATACAGCTGGCTGGCCAAGCAGACAATTAAAAGCCATAAGCATGGCAGATTTGGGTGTTTACCCTTCACTCCTGTCCCCTCTTTGACTTGAGGAATGGCTATTCACTAAGCAGCTGATAAAAGATGCCTGATCTGAAAGCCAGCTCATCCATACGTCCCTCTCAGCCCAACCCGATGCAGCCTGCTGCAAGAATGTCAAGCATCAGGCATTTTGCAGGAGAATTGATGCTGGGTACACACTGTGACTGCACAGAGAAAACAGAGGAGCCAAATAGTTGGCAGGTGGAAGTGAACCTCGTGAATTATTCATGGGGGCACTGTGCATCCAGGAACCATTGAGTAGCTGCTTCATACAACTCTATCGAAGTGGAAATTGGGTAGGGTTTGTGGTTTGGGGGTTTGGTTTGCTTCATTTTGGGCTTGGTTTGGGTTTTTTTAACCCCATCCTGAAGAAGGCATCAAATGAAAAGGTGTTGACTAAGTGTGGGGCAACCAAAGGTTGCCCGGCTACTCTTGGTGGTGTAGCTGCAAGGAATGCTCAGTCCTTTCAACTTAAGATGCAAGTGGAAACCCAACATTTGTTGACAATAAGGCATTGCTGACTTGCCCATTGTCCCACTGTGGCAGAGGCATTAATGGCAATAAATCCTAGAAACAGAGAATCTTGAATATTTTACTGAATAAGCTTACTTACTTACTTACTATGCAATAAAATTGGCTATTGGAATGTGCTGCCCGGGGAGGTGGTAGAGTCACCATCACAGGAGGTGTGTAAGAAGAGACTGGATGAGGCACTTGGTGGCATGGTTTAGTTACAGACTGGGGTCAGAGTGGCTGGAGAGCAGCCAGACAGAAAGGGAACTAGGGGTACTGGTTGATAGCAGGCTGAACATGAGCCAGTAGTGTGCCCAGGTGGCCAAGAAGGCCAATGGCATCCTGGCCTGTATCAGGAACAATGTGGCCAGCAGGAGCAGGGAAGTCATTGTGCCCTGTGCTCAGCACTGGTTAGGACACACCTTGAGTCCTGTGTCAAATTCTGGGCCCCTCAGTTTAAGAAGGACATTGAGAGTCTTGAATGTGTCCAGAGAAGGGCAACAAAGCTGGGGTGAGGTCTGGAGCACAGCCCTGTGAGGAGAGGCTGAGGGAGCTGGGGTTGCTTAGCCTGCAGAAGAGGAGGCTCAGGGGAGACCTTCTTGCTGTCTGCAACTCCCTGAAAGGTGGTTGTAGCCAGGTAGGGGTTGGTCTCTTCTGCCAGGCAAGCAGCACCAGAACAAGAGGACACAGTCTCAAGCTGCACCACGGGAAGTGTAGGCTGGAAGCTAGGAAGAAATTCTACACAGAAAGAGAGATTGGCCATTGGAATGTGCTGCCCAGGGAGGTGATGGAGTCACCAGCATTGGAGGTGTTTACAGGAGACTTGATAGGGTGCTTGGTTGCATGGTTTAGTTGATTAGATTGTGTAGGGTGATAGGTTGGACTCGATGATCTTGAAGGTCTCTTCCAACCTGGTCTATTCTATTCTATTCTATTCTATTCTATTCTATTCTATTCTATTCTATTCTATTCTATTCTATTCTATTCTATTCCATTCCATTCCATTCCATTCCATTCCATTCCATTCCATTCCATTCCATTCCATTCCATAGCAGAGTTTTCTTTTGTACTTTTTTTGGGAGGGGGCATTCCTTGATTTAAGAGCCTTAAAAGAACTCTGCAGCCTGCCATAAAATATATTCCAACATCTCTGCTTGATTATGAGGGGCAGTAAATTGATAAAACACACCATAAAAATCAATACAAGGATCCTGTGATTTAAAAATAGCCTGCAATTAATAAAAGGAGGAATTAGCATTCAGCTGAGAAGCTGCCAGCTTCTGCAGTCTGAGGACAAAAGTACTTCCTGTCATCAGAAATAAATCTTTCATGTGGGACAAATAAATAAAGAGCATTTCTGCTCTCAGAAATGTCCTAAAATCATTGGGAAAGCATCAGTCCAGGGAGGTATAGTCTCACTTAGATTTGTTTTACACCTGGGGGAAGCTGCTCAGCAGGGAAAGACCTGGGGGGGCTGCCTGACAGGCAGCTGCAGGTGATCCAGCAGTGTGCCCAGGTGGCCAAGAAGGCCACCAGCAGCCTGGCCTGGAGCAGCAGTCATCGAATCATAGAATCCACCAGGTTGGAAAAGACCTCAGGGATCATCAAGTCCAACCTGTTACCTAATACCTAACACCTTCTGACAGCTAAACCATGGTTCCAAGTGCCACATCCAATCCCTTCTTGAATACCTCCAGGGATGGTGACTCCACCACCTCCCTGGGCAGCACATTCCAATGGCAAATCTCTCTTGCTGGGAAGAACTTTCTCCTCACCTCTGTACTCAGCACTGGTTAGGCCACACCTTGAGTCCTGTGTCCAGTTCTGGGCCCCTCAGGTTAGGAAAGATGTTGAGTTGCTGGAAGGTGTCCAGAGAAGGGCAAGAAAGCTGGGGAGGGGTTTGGAGCACAGCCCTGTGAGGAGAGGCTGAGGGAGCTGGGGTTGCTTAGCCTGGAGAAGAGGAGGCTCAGGGGAGACCTTCTTGCTCTCTCCAACTCCCTGAAGGGAGGTTGTAGCCAGGTGGGGGTTGGTCTCTTCTCCCAGGCAAGCAGCACCAGAACAAGAGGACACAGTCTCAAGCTGCAGCAGGGGAGGCTTAGGCTGGAGATGAGGAGAAAGTTCTTCACAGAGAGATTCATTGGCCTAAACTGGAACTTCTGAAGATCACCAGTTCTATCCCCTCCCTTCCAAGGCAGGATCACCTAGAGAGGTCACACAAGATCACATGGGTTGGAAGGGATCCAAACAGATCAGGAACATCCAGGTGGGTTTGGAATGTCTGCAGAGGTCGAGACTCCACAACCTCTCTGGGCAGCCTCCTCCAGGGCTCCAGCAGCCTTAAATTAAAGAAGTTCCTCCTCATGTTCAGGAGAGCTTCTGATGTTCTAGTTTGTGCCCCTTGATCCTTGTGCTGTCCCTGGGCACCACTGAACCAAGCCTGGTCCCATCCTCCTGACCCTCACCCTTGCAGTATTGATCAGCACTGATCAGATCCCTCCTCAGTCTTTTCTTTTCCAGCCTAAACAGCCCAAATTCTCTCAGCCTTTCCTCCTCACACAGAGGTTCCCCTTCCCCCCCAGCCTCTTTGTAGCCCTAATTAATAAACATTTATTAAGCCTTGGCTTGATAGCTGACCAAAGGGTGCAGTGATGGTTGAAAGTCAGAGGTGCAATCACAAAACTTCCTTCTCTGACACCTGTCCCAAGCAAAATTCTCTCCACAGATTCTCACTGTTTTAAGGAAGATTTATTTTGTTTCTCCTGATGGATGGTAATTCTCCTCCATGAAACACCTCTCTTGGGGATAAAAATAGGAGAAACTGCCTAGGAAGGGAAGTAAAGCTCTCATTTTCCCCCAGTTTCAGACCACCATTTCCTTCTTAGCTGTGTAAAAGCTCTCCTTTAATGAGACAAGAAGATTTTGTTCAGGACAGGTTTGGGGGTTTTAGTCATTCCTCCAATTGCTGCCACTTAGAGCCTATTTGTTTCTAGGGGATCCTTCTCTGGCAGGGGCTTGGACTTAGTGACCTTCTCTGCAGGGCTGCTCTCAGTCTCATCACCCCCACCCTGGGCTCATACAGAGGACTGGCCAAAGTCCAGGACCTTCCACTTAGCCTTAGTGACCTTCATGATGCTCTCCTCAGCCACCTCTGCAGCCTGTCCAGGTCCCTCTGGATGTCTCCCATCCCATCCTTCAGTCTTACCAACCTCACCACTCAGCTTGGTGCCACCTGCACCCTTGCTGAGGGTGCCTTAATCTCCCTGTCCATAGCACTGATGAAGATATTGAACAGCTTTGGTCCCAGCTCTCAGCCCATAAGGATGTCACCCATCCCATCCTTCAGTCTTACCAACCTCACCACTCAGCTTGGTGCCACCTGCACCCTTGCTGAGGGTGCCTCAATCTCCCTGTCTGTAACACTGATAAAGATACTGAACAGCTCTGGTCCCAGCTCTCAGCCCATATGGAAATCATTCCTTTTCTTCCTCTATTGTTGGACTTGATCATCTCTGGAGGTCCCTTCCAAACTTTAACATTCTGTGATTCTGTGACTGTCTTTATCATCATCATCATCTTTCTTTCCCCCCTTTCCCTTATGATTTGGGAAGCAGCACTGCAAGAGGAGTCAGTTAAACCAAAGCATCTGTCTGCACTCACAGTTTATGTGTTTCACAGCTTGAAGTTAAGACTCTTTCTTGATGCATCAACAGCCTAGTAAAAATTATACCTCCCAGTTTCCATCTCTTTAACAAGCAGATATTCTCCTGTGGACTACAGGACTTCTTCTTGCAGTGTAATTGCTCTGGTGAGACCTCACCTGGAGCATTGCACCCAGGTCTGAAGGCCTCAATATGGGAAGGACATGGAGCTGAAGGAGCAGGTCCAGAGGGAGGCCACAAAAATGATCAGGGGGTTGGAGCAGCTCTGCTGTGAGGACAGGCTGAGAGAGCTGGAGGTGTTCAGCCTGAAGAAGAAAAGGCTTCAGGGAGACGTAATAGCAGCCTTCCAGTACCTGAAGGAGGCTACAAGAAGGCTGCAGAGGGACTGCTTGCAAAGGTCTGCAGGGACAGGATGAGAGAAAACGGTTTGAAATGGGAGCAGAGCAGGTGGAAATTGGATGTGAGGAGCAAGTTCTGCAACATAAGGCTGATGGAACACTGCAACAAGTTGCCCAGGGAGGTGGTTGAGTTTCTCATCCCTGGAGATATTCAAGCATGAATGGATTTTAAAGCATGTTCTGAGAGGGAGAGAGAATCAACAGCATCATAGAAGCATGGAATGGTAGGGCTTGGAAGAGACCTCTGGAGATCAACACATGCAACCCCCCTGCCAAAGCTGAGTCACCAAGGGCAGGTCACACAGGAACGCATCCAGATAGGTCTTAAAACTGTCCAGAGAAGGAGACTCCCACAACCTGGGTAGCCTGCTCCAGGGCTCACACCACCTCATGTTGAGGTGGAACTTCCTGTGCTCCAGTTTGTGTCTATTGCCCCTTGTCCTGTCACAGGACACCACAGGAAAGAGCCTGGGCCCTTCTTCTTGACACCCTTCACAACTAGAGGCACCTCTTCTACTGGAAGTTCTGCACCAGGAGGCTGCTGGAACACTGCAACAGGTTGCCCAGGGAGGTTGTTGAGGCTCCATCCCTGGAGGTATTCAAGGTGAGGCTGGACAGGGCTCTGAGCAACCTGATCTAGTGGAGGATGTCCCTGCTGAGTGCAGGGGGGTTGGAGTGGATGAGCTTTGGAGGTCCTTTCCAACCCAAACCACTCAGTGACTCTGTGATTCTATGAAACTGGTCTTCCTGGAGTTAACATTTTTTAGTGTGGAGAGAGTTTTCTGTGGCTTGTATGGGAATTCTGTGATTCCATGAAAGATTAGCCTTTGCTTATCATTCTCTGTGCAATCTCTCCTGGAGCAAGGCAGTCATTTTGCAAGGCAGCACAGACAGGTTGCCTCCTTTGTCAGAAATGTGGACACCAAGAATAGCGCAAATGGCCTTCAGAAGAGGCATAAATTGTCACAATTGTTCCTCTTTCCTCACCACTTGGGTAAAGTCTGTGCCATAAATCCCAGCTACCTTCATTTCCAAGAAGCAAACTTTCTACAGAGAACTGTTGCCTGTGATACTTCTGGCCTAGTATAGGAGCTAATAGCAGATAAAGATGATAATAGTTGAGGTGTTGTTCACTCAGAGAATCAGAGAATCAATTTTGTGGGCAAGACCTTGAAGATCACCCAGTCCAACCATCAACCCAGCACCACCATGGCCACCAAAACATGGCCACAGCTTTCTGGAATACCTCCAGGGATGGGGACTCCACCACCTTCCCGGGCAGCCTCTGTCAGTCCCTGACCACTCTTGCAGCAAAGAAAATGTTCCTAACTTCCAACCTAATCCTATGGTTCTATGATTCCATGACTCTGATTCTATGATGCTATAATTCTAGCATTCCATGATTCTGTGAGTCCATGATTCCATGATTCTATGGTTCCATGATGATTCCATGATACCATGATTCCATGAGTCTGTGAGTCTATGATTCCATGATACCATGGTTCTATGATACCATGATACCATGATGATTCTATGATTCCATGATTCTGTGAGTCTATGATTCCATGATTCAATGATTCCATGATGATTCCATTATTTCATGATACCATGGTTTTATGATTCCATGATTCTATGATTCCATGATTCTATGATTCCATGATGATTCCATGGTTCCATGATTCCACAATACCATGGTTCTCTGATGCCATGATTCCATGACTCCATGATTCCATGGTTCCATGATTCCACAATACCATGGTTCTCTGATGCCATGATTCCATGGTTCTATGATTCCATGGTTCTCTGATACCATGATTCCATGATTCTATGATTCCATGGTTCTCTGATACCATGATTCCATGATTCTATGATTCCATGGTTCCATGATTCCACAATACCATGGTTCTCTGATGCCATGATTCCATGACTCCATGATTCCATGATTCCATGATACCATGGTTCTCTGATACCATGATTCTATGATTCCATGATTCTGATTCCATGGTTCCATGATTCTATGATTCCACAATACCATGATTCTCTGATACTATGATTCTATGACTCCATGATGATTCCATGATTTCATGATACCATGACTCTCTGATTCTATGATTCCATGATTATTCCATCATTCCATTGTTCCATGATTCCATGATACCATGATTCTCTGATACCATGATTCCATAAGTTCATGATTCTATGAGTCCATGATACCATGGTTCTCTGGTACCATGTTTCCATGATTCTATGATCCCTTGATGATTCCATGATACCATGACCATGATTCCATGAAGATTCCATGATTCCATTATTCCATCATACCATGATCCCATGATTCCATGGTACCATGATTCCATGAGTTCATGATTCTATGATTCCATGATACCATGGTTCTCTGGTACCATGATTCCATGATTCTATGATCCCTTGATGATTCCATGATACCATGATGATTCCATGATACCATGACCATGCTTCCATGAAGATTCCATGATTCCATTATTCCATCATACCATGATTCCATGGTACCATGACCACGATTCCATGATGATTCCATAATTCCATGTTTCCATGATCCCATGATACCATGACCGTGGTTCCATGATGATTCCATGATTCACTGATCAAACATCTCAGGCTCCTAGATGAAGAATTTACCCTACTTATCAATCGTCCTTTACCTCCATCTAATCCTTTCCCCTTTGTTCCACATTTGTGAGTGACTGCAGACAGCATTGGAGGAACGATAAACAAACACACAAGCAGTGCCTGGGGCTTATTTGCCTCAAGATTTACAGCCAGCTCTGATTCAGTGGAAGGATTTATATTAACACCAGCAAGAGCTGATACTAGGCCATAATCTTAAATAAAACACCTAAATGACAGCACTTCAATACCTGAAGCATTTTAGCCACCACTTGCAAACTCTTTGACCAAAGGGAGTTAATGCACCTGCACTTGGATCCTTCATTTGCTGAGTTTTGATCCTTTATGAAGCTATTTGGGTGGATTATCCTTAATAGCAGGGAAATTAGATTAGATGCAGTTATATGTGTTTAGGACTGGATTTACATGGAAATAGAAACCCCAAAGCAGGGAAATATTTCCTCCTTAATAAAGCTGTTCCATGAGTCACTCTGTTGAATAGAATAGAATTAGAATTAGAATTAGAATTAGAATTAGAATAGAATAGAGTAGAATAGAATAGAGTAGAATAGAATAGAATAGAATAGAATAGAATAGAATAGAATAGAATAGAATAGAATAGAATAGAATAGAATAGAATAAGAATAGAGTAAGAATGGAATGGAATGGAATGGAATGGAATGGAATGGAATGGAATGGAATGGAATGGAATGGAATGGAATGGAATGGAATGGAATGGAATGGAATGGAATGGAATGGAAAGAATAGAATAGAATAGAATAGAATAGAATAGAATAGAATAAGAATAGAATTTGAATTGAATTGAATTGAATTGAATTGAATTGAATTGAATTGAATTGACCAGGTTGGAAGAGACCTTTGAGATAATCAAGTCCAACCTATCACCCAACACCATCTCATCAACTAAACCATGGCACCAATAAAGATATTGAACAGGATGGGGCCCAGCACTGATCCTGGGCGACACCACTGGTGCCTGGCTGCCAGCTGGCTGTGGCACCATTCCCCACCACTCTCTGGGCTCAGCCTCCAGCCAGTTCCTAACCCAGCTCAGGGTGCTGCTGTCCAAGCCGAGGGTAGGTCCACTCCCATCAATATGAATGAAAAAGTGCTAATTAGAGCAACCATAGTGCTCTGTATGAGGGAAGGAAAAGAGCTGAAGAAGACATCAAACACAAACAACTATAGCAGCTATCCCAGACTTGAGAGAAACAAACCTGCCCAAACATAACAGAGCAGGGGAAATAACAACCCCCAAGTTCAAAACAAACAAGAGAGCAGCAACCACAGAAACAAACCAAGCAGGCAGAGTCCTCAAGGTGATTCAGTTGCATGGAGCAAGCCTGGTTCTGGGTGGCCCAGGATGAGGGCTGGAGAGGCAGATAAGAGCTGCTGGCTGTGCACACAAGGATTGACAGCAGAGCCATTTCTTTGCAGTAGCCTGGGAAATTAAAGCCTCACCTGCAATTGACTCAGGAAATTGTTCCTGATATTAAATTATTTCTGTCCTAAAGGGAACATAATGAATATTGGCATCCACACTTCAGGTCTGCTACCCTTCTCTAATCACCACTGGGGTCTGGAGCTCCCCAACCCTCCTGGCCTGCAGGATGAAATGAGCCAGCGGGTGGAGGCCACCAGCATCCTGGCCTGCATCAGGAATAATGTGGCCAGCAGGAGTAGGGAAGCGATTGTCCCCCTGGACTCAGCACTGGGGGAGGCTCAGTTTTGGGATTCTCACTCCCAGAAGGACTGGAGCAGGTCCAGAGAAGGGCAAAAAAGCTGGGGAAGGGTCTGGAGAAGTGGGCTGGAGAGGAGCAGTTGAGGGAGCTGGGGGGGTTGAGTGTGGAGGAGAGGAGGCTGAGGGAGACCTCATTGTTCTCTACAACTACCTGAAAGGTGGTTGTAACCAGGTGGGGGTTGGTCTCTTCTCCCAGGCAACCAGCACCAGAACAAGAGGACACAGTCTCAAGCTATGCCAGGGGAAGTTTAGGCTGGAGGTGCAGAGAAAGTTCTTCCCAGAGAGTCATTGGCCATTGGAATGTGCTGCCCAGGGAGGTGGTGGAGTCCCCATCCCTGGAGGTGTTCAAGAGGAGATTGGATGTGGCACTTGGTGCCATGGTTTAGTCATGAGGTCTGTGGGGACAGGTTGGACTCAATCTTTGAGGTGTCTTCCAACCTTGATGATACTGTGATACAAGCACCCATCCAGGTGTGCTTGCCTCTGCTGGAGATAAGGTTTGGTCCTGCGGCTCAGTAGCCTTCTTCACTGGTGCCTAACCAATGCAGAGTACAGGGCACAATGTCTTCCCTGCTCCTGCTGGCCACACTATTCCTGATGCAAGCCAGGATACCATTGGCCTTCTTGGCCACCTGGGCACACTGCTGGCTCATGTTTAGGCAGCTATCAATCAGCTCCTCCAGGTCCCTCTCTGTTTGGGAGCTCTCAGCCACTCTGACCCCAGCCTATAGCACTGCATGGGATTGTTGTGGCCAAAGTGCAGCACCTGGCACTTGAACTTGTTGAATGCCATCCTGTTGGACTCTGCCCATCTGTCCAGCATGGCAAGGTCCCTCTGCAGAGCTCTCCTACCCTCTAACAGATCAACTCCTGCCCCAGCTTGGTGTCATCTGCAAATTTGTTGATGACTGTCTCAATCCCCTCATCCAGATCATCAATGAAGATGTTCAAGAGCACAGGGCCCAGCACTGATCCCTGAGGGCACACCACTGGTGCCTGGCTGCCAGCTGGCTGTGGCACCATTCCCCACCACTCTCTGGGCTCAGCCTCCAGTCAGTTCCTAACCCAGCTCAGAGTGCTGTGGTCTATTCTATTCTGTGGGACACCTGCATGCCCACTCACAGGCAGGCACTGCACATGAGGTTCAGCTGGCTCTGAACAGCTGGGAAGCCCTTGATTTATTTATTTATATATGTATGTTTCTTTTCTTCCTGAATGCAGCTACACAGACACTGAGCAAGCCAAACACGGCTCCTAATATCATTGTTCTGCTGCTGTGTCAATAAACCTGCTGGTTCTGGCTCCTAATTGCTTCATGCAGATGCAACTTGATGATTTACCAGAGGATGCCACGTGGGGATTGCTGCCTGCATGTGTTTGTGACTGCATTCAGCAAATCCCTGCCTTAGCTCTGCTGGATGTGCTTGTTGGATGTTGTGGTAGTTTGTGCTCTTCTCCTTCCCTTGTGACCCCCACTCCAGCACAGCATAGATCTCTGGCTCTCCCTGGCATCCAGTAGTGATCATGGAATCATAGAATTCTTTCAGCTGGAAAAGTCCTTCAAGAGGATCAAGTCCAATTATCAACCTGACACAGCCATGGCCACCAAACCATGGCCCCAAGTGCCATGGCCACAGCTTTCTGGAACACCTCCAGGGATGGGGACTCCACCACCTCCCTGGGCAGCCTCTGCCATAGATACACAGAATATTGGAAGGGCTTAGGTTGGAAGAGACCTCAGAAACCATCTTCTCCAACCTCCCTGTCATGGGCATGGACACCTCTCAGCTAGACTCAACTGCTCTAGGCTTCGTCCAACCTGGCCTTAAACACCTCCAGGCAGGAGGCAGCCACAGCCTCCCTGGGCAGCCTGTGCCAGAGTCTCAGCACCCTCCTGCTGAAGAATTTCTTCCTCAGCTCCAGTCTGTCCCTGCTCTGTCTCAGCTCCAAACCATTCTCCCTTGGCCTGGCTCCTGACACCCTCAGAAGTCTCTCTGCAGCCTTCCTGCAGGATCACTTCAGGTCCTGGCAGGGAGCTCTGAGGTCCCCCTGATGCCTTCTCTTCTCCAGGCTGAGCACCCCCAGCTCCCTCAGCCTGGCCTCACAGCAGAGCTGCTCCAGCCCTGGGAGCATCTTTGTGGCCTCCTCTGGACTGACTCCAGCAGCTCTGTGTCCTTCTTTTACTGAGGACACCAGAACTGGAGGCAGGATTGGAGGTAGCATAGCAACACTTTCAGATATTTTAGTGGTTGCAGGAAGTGCTCAAGAAGGATTTACAAAGTTCCTTGCTCTCAGATAAAAGATGTTGTGCTGTGAGCAGAATGTTCAACTACTTTGTGTCATTTAGAGAGTATTGCAGGACATCCAAACCTGCTGTTAAGAACAAAGTTCCTTTAAAGCTTCTTCAAAGCTCCAAGGAGATCTCACTGTGGCCTTCCAGGATCTGAAGAGGGCTGCAGGAAAGCTGGGGAGGGACTTGTTAGGGTGTCAGGGAGGGATAGGACTGGGGGGAATGGATTCAAGCTAGAGGAGAGGAGATTTAGATTAGCAGTTAGGAAGAAGTTCTTCCCCATGAGGGTGGTGAGACACTGGCACAGGTTGCCCAGGCAGGTGGTGGAAGCCTCATCCCTGGAGGGTTTGAAGGCCAGGCTGGATGTGGCTGTGAGCAACCTGCTGTAGTGTGAGGTGTCCCTGGCCATGGCAAGGGGGTTGGAACTGGCTGATCCTTGAGGTCCCTTCCAGCCCTGACAGTTCTGTGACTCTAAGTGTAGCTTCTCATAATGAATGCCAGGACATGGGTGGTATAAAACTGGGTACATTGTGTTCTCCACAATTGCACTGTCCTGGGAAAATTGTGCTTCAAGCTCTGCACAAAGTCTCTGAGGATGACAATCAATGGAGTATTAAAACCCCCAGCACAAGGCAGCATTATGAGCTCTTAAAAAGTAGACACCATTGTTAGCAGATAAGTTATGCTTTGCTCCATGATAGCCTACATCTGTTGGTTTGCCAAGCAGCTAATTAAAATGCTTTAAAGCCATTATGCTGTTAAAGGCACATTCTGTGATTTCATAAAGTGGCATTTATCTGGTGAGAGCCACTCTTGCTGGGGAAATGCACACCACCAAGCAGCAAGGGCCTGGTTCCTGCGTGCAAATGGATGTCCCAGGAAAGGTAACTCTAAATTAGCTTGACCTGCAGTGGGCAGGAGGCGGTGGTTTACCTCTAAGGCACATCAAGAGAAGTGATTCTCCCCCTTTACTCTGCACTCCAGCTGGTTAAATGAGGGGGTTCTGGCCCTTGACTCTGCTCTGCTTAGACCTTGCCTCCAATCCTGCCTCCAGTTCTGGTGTCCTCTGTAAAAGAAGGACACAGAGCTGCTGGAGTCAGTCCAGAGGAGGCCACAAAGATGATCCCAGGCTTGGAGCAGCTCTGCTGTGAAGCCAGGCTGAGGGAGCTGGGGGTGTTCAGCCTGGAGAGGAGAAGGCTCCAGGGGGACCTCAGAGCTGCCTGCCAGGATCTGAAGGGATCCTGCAGGAAGGCTGCAGAGAGACTGAGGGTGTCTGGGACAGGTCAAGGGAGAATGGTTTGGAGCTGAGACAGAGCAGGGTCAGGCTGGAGCTGAGGAAGAAGTTGTTCAGTGCCAGGGTGCTGAGACTCTGGCACAGGCTGCCCGGTGAGGCTGTGGCTGCTCCTGCCTGGAGGTGTTTAAGGCCAGGTTGGACGAGGGCAAAGAAGTGACTCGAGGTGAGGAGAAAGTTCTT
Source organism: Melanerpes formicivorus (assembly GCF_026170545.1). Classification (NCBI taxonomy): domain Eukaryota; kingdom Metazoa; phylum Chordata; class Aves; order Piciformes; family Picidae; genus Melanerpes; species Melanerpes formicivorus. The sequence continues at coordinate 156,651 of NW_027142658.1, read as the reverse complement.
CCCAGAGAGAGTTGTTGTCCATTGGAATGTGCTGCCCAGGGAGGTGGTGGAGTCCCCATCCCTGGAGGTGTTCAAGAGGGGATTGGACGTGGCACTTGGTACCATGGTTTAGTCATGAGGTCTGTGGTGACAGGTTGGACTTGATGATCTTTGAGGTCTCTTCCAACCTTGGTGATTCTGTGATTCTGTGAAGTCTAATTAAGAGGTGTCCCTGCCCATGACAGGGAGGTTGGAGATGATCACAGAGGTCCCTTCCAACCTGAGCCATTCTAAGGTTCTATTATGACAATGCCTAGAGAAAAACCATTCTAGCAAGACAAAATCCAATGCTTACAATAAAAAAGAGAGAGAGAAAAGAACATTTGTTGCTATTTACCTACAAGCCTTTATGTTCCAGATGATGGGAAATTCAATTATGTTGTAAAATATTTTTCTCCTCTCAGAGACAAAACTAAAGAAGGAGGAGGAGGAAAAACAAAACAAACTGGAACAGGTTAAAAAGAAAATACAATACAGCAATCTATATTCAGCCAACAAAATGCAGCTTATGCTCTCAGGAAGAGTATTGGCATGATAAGGGCTTTGCTTTGGGTAGCATTTTAATCTTCAGAGGACTGCACCACCAATCACTAATTAATCTTCTGAAGGAATCTGAGGGATTAGGAATTGATTTCTGCCACCCAGACAAACAGAAGGAAAACTCAGAGCCATGGGGGCTTCATCTGCTGCAACTGCAGCAGCCTGCACGAAGCGGAGTGAGGTCAGGACAGGGCCAGACTGTCAACAGGTTGTAGGGGAGCAGGACATGCAACACCACAGTACATTAACAAATACAAACCTCTTGGCCTGGAAGGTCATTTCACAGTAGAAAAATCATGGGAATAGGATGGAATGGAATGGAACGGAATGGAACGGAACGGAACAGAACAGAACAGAACAGAACAGAATAGAATAGAATAGAATAGAATAGAATAAGATAGGATAGGATAGGATAGAATAGAATAGAATAGAACAGAGTAAACCAGATAGGAAGAGACCTTCAAGATCTTCGAGTCCAACCCATCACCCAACACCATCTAATCAACTAAACCATGCAACCAGGCATCCCATTCAGTCTCCTCTTAAACACCTCCAGGGATGGCGACTCCACCACATCCCTGGGCAGCACATTCCAATGGGCAATCTCTCTCTCTGTGAAGAATTTCTTCCTAACCTCCAGTCTGAACCTCCCCAGGCACAGCTTGAGACTGTGTCCTATTGTTCTGGTGCTGATATGGAGTCCCTGTTGTTGGGGCTGTTCAGTCTGGAGAAGAAAGGGCTCCATGGTGACCTAATTGTGGCCTTCCAGTATCTGAAGGGGGCCTACAGGAAGGCTGGGGAAGGATTTCTCAGGATCTCAGGTAGTGATAGGACTAGGGGGAATGGAATGAAGCTGGAGGTGGGGAGATTCAGGCTGGAGGTGAGGAGGAAGTTCTTCCCCATGAGAGTGGTGAAGCCCTGGAATGGGTTGTCCAGGGACGTGGTTGGGGCCCCATCCCTGGAGGTGTTTAAGCCCAGGCTGGATGAGGCTCTGTCCAGCCTGATCTAGTGTGGGGTGTCCCTGCCCATGGCAGGGGGTTGGAACTAGATGATCCTTGTGGTCCCTTCTTACCCTGACTGATTCTATGATACTATGATATATAAGTTGGATTCAACTGACTGTGCCAGAAGCTTTGCCATCCTGTGCTGGCCATAGCACTTCAGGACATGGTTTAATGGCCATGGTGGTGTTGGGTTGATGGTTGGACTAGATGACCTTGGAAATCTTTTCCAATCTTAATGCTTCTATGGTTCCAGGATTCTGCAATCTAAGATGACATCAAAGACTGAGAGCAAACACTTGTTTTGAGGCAATAAAATTACAGCCTAATAGAATTAGAGGATTATTTTGGTTGGAAAAGACCTCTAAGATCATCAAGTCCAAGTGTCAGCCCAACCACACCATGGCCACTGAACCACAGTCCCAAGTGCCATGGCCAAAGGTTTCTGGAACACCTCCAGGGATGGGGACTCCACCACCTCCCTGGGCAGCCTCTGCCTGTCCCTCACCACTCTTGCAGCAACGAATTTTTTCCTTATCTCCAACCCCTGGCATAATTCCAGGACATTTCCTCTCTTCTGCCACCTGAGAAAAAGGAGAAGAGTCCAACCCCCAGCTCCCTGCAGCCTCTTCTCAGGGATCTGGAGAAAGCAATGAGGTCTCCTTCAACCTCCTCTCCTCCACACTGAACACCCCCAGCTCCCTCAGCTGCCCCTCCCCAGCCCTCTTCTCCAGACCCTTCCCTATCTTCATAGCCCTTCTCTGGACACACTCCAGCACCTCCATGTCAACCAGACACAACCACAAAAAGGAATAGGAACTGTGTAAGGCAGTTTTGGGGAAGGGGCTGACCAGTTCAGTGTCCTTCCTGTGGGCAGAGTTTGGCCCTTCAGGGATCTGAACAGCAGCTCCACCAAAAGCCCAGCAGTCAGTTGTGAGCAGGAAATAAAACACTGCTCAGCAGCTCCATTGCAATTCACTTCAGGGATTTTCCACCCCTCCCTCCCCCCAGGTCTCGTCAGGAATGATTAATCCATTTATTAATGGCGTGCAATTAACTGGCAATCAATGAACTCCAGGTTCAGAAGCAATGTCAATAACACAGCAGATAATCAACAGCACTTGCACTGACAAAATACTAATTAGCACCTATTGTTTGCTAAACATCCTCGGGTAACTAATCCCAGCCACTCCAAGACCTCTCACCCTACCTTTCACACATCTCCAGCTTTGCTTTCAGGCTCACTCCTGTGTTTTTTATGCCTCATTCTAATGCCTTGTTTCAAAACATGACTCCAGTGGATTGACCTTGACTGGTTGCCTAGTGCCCACCCAGCCTCTCTCTCTCTCTCCTCTGCATCAGCAGACCAAGAGGAGAAAATAGAATCATAGAATTGTCAGAGCTGGAAGGGACCTCCAGGATCAGCCAGTTCAAACCCCCCTGCCATGGGCAGGGACACCTCACACTACAGCAGGCTGCTCACAGCCACATCCAGCATGGCTGCAAAAACCTCCAGGGATGAGGCTTTCACCACCTCCCCGGGCAACCTGTGCCAGTGTCTCACCACCCTCATGGGGAACAACTTCTTCCTAACATCCAATCTGAATCCACCCATTCCTATTTTTTATCATTCCCCCCAGTCCTATCCCTCCCTGACACCCCCAAAAGTCCCTTCCCAGCTTTCTTGGAGCCCCCTTCAGATACTTGAAGGCCACAAGAAGGTCTCCTCAGAGCCTTCCCTTCTCTCAAAATAAGATGGGAAAACAAGATGGGGAAAACTCCTGGATTGAGATGAAGAGAGAGAGATCAGTTAGCAATTGCTTTCTTGGCCAACACAGGCTCAGTTTGGGGAGAACTAATTAAATTTATTGGAAATTAAAGCAGACTTGGATGTAACAAGCACAAAACTTAAATGACACCTTCCTGTACACCTCCCTTTTCCAGGCTCCAATCCCTTCCTGCACACCTTTCTCTCTTTTCCAGCCTCCAATCCCTTCCTGCACACCTCTCTTTTCCAGGCTCCAAGCCCTCCCTGCACACCTCCCTTTTCCAGTCTCCAAGCCCTTCCTGCACACCTTTGTCTCTTTTCCAGCCTCCAATCCCTTCCTGCACACCTCTCTTTTCCAGGCTTCAACCCCTCCCTGTACACCTCCCTTTTCCAGGCTCCAACCCCTTCCTGGCACACCTTTCTCTCTTTTCCAGGTTCCAATCCCTTCCTGCACACCTTTCTCTCTTTTCCAGGCTCCAATCCCTTCCTGCACACCTCTGTTTTTCCAGGCTCCAATCCCTTCCTGCACACCTCTCTTTTCCAGGCTCCAATCCCTTCCTGCACACCTTTCTCTCTTTTCCAGGCTCCAAGCCCTTCCTGCACACCTTTCTCTCTTTTCCAGGCTCCAATCCCTTCCTGCACACCTTTCTCTCTTTTCCAGGCTCCAAGCCCTTCCTGCACACCTCTGTTTTTCCAGGCTCCAATCCCTTCCTGCACACCTCTCTTTTCCAGGCTCCAATCCCTTCCTGCACACCTTTCTCTCTTTTCCAGGCTCCAACCCCTTCCCGCACACCTTTCTTTCTTTTCCAGGCTCCAATCCCTTCCTGCACACCTTCCTCTGTTTTTCCAGGCTCCAATCCCTTCCTGCACACCTCTCTTTTCCAGGCTCCAATCCCTTTCTTCACTCCTCTCTTTTCCAGGCTCCAATCCCTTCTTGCACACCTCTCTTTTCTAGGCTCCAATCCCTTTCTTCACTCCTCTCTTTTCCAGGCTCCAATCCCTTCCTTCACACCTCTCTTTTCCAGGCTCAAATCCTTTCCTGCACACCTCTCTCTCTTTTCCAGGCTCCAATCCCTTCCTTCAACCCTCTCTTTTCCAGGCTCCAATCCCCTATTTCATTTCTGATTCCTTTAACTCATCCCCATCCCCAAAGCATTGCAGGAGGATCACAGAACCACATAATGGCAAGGGTTGGAAGGGACCTCTGGAGCTCATCCAGTCCAATCCCCCTGCCAAGGCAGGGTCACCTACAGCAGATCACACAGGAACACATCCAGGCAGGTTTTGGATGTCTCCAGGGCAGGAGACTCCACAACCTCTCTGGGCAGCCTGCTCCAGGGCTCAGCACCCTCAAAGTACAGAAGTTCCTCCTCCTGTTCAGATGGAACTTCCTGTGTTCTGCTTTATTCTCATTACCTCTTGTCCTGTCACTGGGGACGACTGAGAAGAATCTTTGACCATTCTGCGGTTCTGTGTAATAAATGTCTTTTTTTCCTACAAGTCCCTCAATAATGTCCTCTTTTGGAATTAAATAATAACAACAACAACAATAATAATAACAACAACAACAATCATAATGTTGCAGTAACAGCAATAATAGTGATGATAATGATAATAGTTATAATAATAATGATAATAGTAATAAGAATCATAGAATCAGTCAGGGTTGGAAGGGACCACAAGGATCAGCTAGTTCCAACCCCCTGCCATGGGCAGGGACACCTCACACTAGATCAGGCTGGCCACAGCTTCATCCAGCCTGGGCTTAAACACCTCCAGGGATGGGGCCTCAACCACCTCCCTGGACAACCCATTCCAGGGCTTCACCACTCTCATGGGGAAGAACTTCCTCCTCACCTCCAGCCTGAATCTCCCCACCTCCAGCTTCATTCAATTCCCCCTAGTCCTATCACTACCTGATATCTTAAGAAGTCCTTCCCCAGCTTTCTTGTAGCCCCCTTCAGATCCTGGAAGGTCACAGTAAGGTCACCTCAGAGCCTTCTCTTCTCCAGACTGAACAGCCCCAACTCCTTCAGTTTGTCCTCATGGGAGAGGTGCTCCAGCCCTCTGATCATCCTTGTAGCCCTTCTCTGGATAATAATCATAATATTTATCATCACCATTATTATCATGGGGTGCCCAGGGAGGTGGTGGAGTCACCATCACTGGAGGTGTTTAAGAAGAGCCTGGATGAGGCACTTGGTGCCATGGTTTAGTTGATTAGAGGGTGCTGGGTGGTAGGTTAGACTCCATGATCTCAAAGGTCTCTTCCAACCTGGTCTATCCTATCCTATCCTATCCTATCCTATCCTATCCTATCCTATCCTATCCTATCCTATCCTATCCTATCCTATCCTATCCTATCCTATCCTATCCTATCCTATCCTATCCTATCCTATCCTATCCAAAACACTCTAAATGATGCCAGAACAGCTTCAGCTGCAGTTCCTCTTCACTGAGCAATTATCCATCCATCACTCTTTCTTCTATTGTTTTCTTTTCTCTCTCTTCTTTTATTCTCCCTTCCTTTTCACATCCCCTCCCCTTTTTTTCCCTTTTCCCCCCAGATCTGAGTGGTTCACCACTAGACCAATTAAGACAGTGGTGAATCATCTGTGTTTATCTGGCAGCTCCTTGTGCAGGCAGCCCCAGCAGGGTCATTCTCTCTTTTCTCTTTGCTCTCCATCCTTAACACTTCCTCTGTCTGGTCAAGCACTGATTTGATTAACTTAATTAACAGAAACTCTTTCTTTGTTGTTGTTAAAAGGCCTCAATAGCTGTTAGTGCAGACAGGACACGATATATTTGATCAGTTATTCTTAGATCCCTTCTAATTAAAATGTACTCATGGCTTTTCTAAGAGGTTATTTCTTCTCCCCTCACATAAATCCTCTTGGAACCTCTATCCACAGGCCACACAGGCACAGGTTTAACCACCTGCATCTTAAAAGAGCTGTGCAAGCAGGATTGCAGTGCTGACTTCAGTTTGCCCACTGTGACTAAGAAAACATACCTCCCATTCCCCCCAAAAAATCTGTTTTTGGGGGGCATTGGGTTCCTAATGTTTACATTAGGACCTAGGGGTACTGGTTGATATTAAGCTGAACATGAGCCAGCAGTGTGCACAGGTCCTTCTCTGCCTGGCTGCTCTCAGCCACTCTGACCCCAGCCTGTAGCTCTGCATGGGGTTGCTGTGGCCAATGTGCAGCACCTGGCACTTGGATTTGTTGAATGCCATCCTGTTGGACTCTGCTCATCCGTCCAGCCTGGCAAGGTCCCTCTGCAGAGCTCTCCTAGCCTCTAACAGATCAACTCCTGCCCCCAGCTTGCTGTCATCTGCACATTTACTGCTGATGGACTCAATCCCCTCCTCCAGATCATCAATAAAGATATTGACCAGGCTGGGGCCCAGCACTGATCCCTGGGGGGACACCACTGGTGCCTGGCTGCCAGCTGGCTGTGGCACCATTCACCACCACTCTCTGGGCTCAGCCTCCAGCCAGTTCCTAACCCAGCTCAGAGTGCTGCTGTCTAAACCACTGCTCTGCAAAGCAGGAAATCTCTCCTGGAGCCAGCTTTGCATGTGGCAGCTTTCAAACCCCTCTCAGCCTGTGACCAAATTACCAGATGACTCAAACCACTTTCCTAATTACAATCCCTTCTTTGCAGTCTTTAGCATCCCCCCAGTCTCCCTTGGAAAGCAAATATTTCCCACAGCCACCTATAATTTGGCTGACAATTGCACTTAAGGAAGAAGTCGCCCTTGGAGCGCTGCTGCCTCTAACGATGTTTGATTTTGGTTTTGTTGAGGCAATTGCTGTTTTCCCACTTAAAAAAAATATATATTGCCTCTTTTGGTTGGTTTTTTTAAATCTACCCTGTGTGTTCTGGAAGGAATCATTCTGCTTCTGCCTCTCATCCAGGCAGATCTGATCGCCAGGTCAGGTGGAGAGCGCTAATCACGTTAAGGGAGAAGGCAGGAGGCTCGTGGGGTGTAAAAGAAAGCCTCACAGCGTGGGCAGCTGGTGAAACAATTGGCCATTCTGAAGGCATTTCTAAAACAAAGTGCATCTCTAACATACAGGATGGCTGCCAGGGCCAGGGGTGTCTCTAGGACATCATGTGCCCACCTAGCTTCCCAGTAGTATGCCCAGGTGGCCAAGAAGGCCAATGGCATCCTGGCCTGCATCAGGAACAGGGTGGCCAGCAGGAGCAGGGAAGTCATTGTGCCCTGTACTCAGCACTGCTTAGGCCACACCTTGAGTCCTGTGTCCAGTTCTCGGCCCCTCAGTTTAGGAAAGATGTTGAGTTGCTGGAAGGTGTCCAGAGAAGGGCAAGAAAGCTGGGGAGGGGTCTGGAGCACAGCCCTGTGAGGAGAGGCTGAGGGAGCTGGGGTTGCTTAGCCTGGAGAAGAGGAGGCTCAGGGGAGACCTCATTGCTCTCTCCAACTCCCAGAAGGGAGGTTGTAGCCAGGTGGGGGTTGGTCTCTTCTCCCAGGCAAGCAGCACCGGAACAAGAGGAAACAGTCTCAAGCTGTGCCAGGGGAGGTTTAGGCTGGAGGTGAGGAAGAAGTTCTTCCCAGAAAGAGGCATTGCCCATTGGAATGTGCTGCCCAGGGAGGTGTTGGAGTCCCCATTGCTGGAAGTGTTTAGGAAGAGACTGGATGAGGCTCTTGGTGACATGGTTTAGTTGATTAGATGGTGTTGGGTGATAGGTTGGACTTGATGATCTCAAAGGTCTTTTCCAACCTGGTCTGGTCTATTCTATTTTATTCTGTTCTCTTCTATCATAGAATTGCTAGAATTGGAAGACACCTCCAGGATCATCCAGTTCCAACTCCCCTGCCATGGCCAGGGACACCTCACACTACAGCAGGTTGCTCATATCCACATCCAGCCTGGCCTTCCTACAAAACCTCCAGGCATGAGGCTTCCACCCCCTCCCTGGGCAAACTGTGCCAGTCTCTCACCACCCTCATGGGGAACAACTTCTTCCTAACATCCAATCTGAATCTACCCAATTCTAGTTTTGCTCCATTCCCCCTGCTCCTATCACTGCCTGACACCCTACAAAGTCCCTCCCCAGCTTTCTTGTAGCTCCCTTCAGATACTGGAAGTCCACAAGAAGGTCTCCTTGGAGGCTACTCTTCTCCAAACTGAACAATTCCAACTCCCTCAGTCTGTACCCATAGCAGAGCAGCTCCAGCCCTCTGCTCATCCTTGTGGCCCTTCTCTGGACACCTTCCAGCACCTCCAGAGCCTTCCTTTAATAGAGGCTCCAGAACTGGACACAGTGCTCCAGGTGTCGTCTCAGCAGAGTGGAGCAGAGGGGGAGAATCACCTCCCTGGCCCTGCTGGCTGTGCTTCTCTTACATTAGCAATCACACCAGAACAAGAGGACACAGTCCCAAGCTGCACCAGGGGAAGTTTAGGCTTGAGATGAGGAGAAAGTTTTTCATGGAGAGAGTCATTTGTCATTGGAATGTGCTGCCCAGAGAGGTGGTGGAGTCACTGTCCCTGGAAGTGTTCAAGAGGAGACTGGATGTGGCACTTGGTGCCATGGTCTAGTCATGAGGTCTGTGGTGACAGGTTGGACTCAATGATCTTTGAGGTCTCTTCCAACCTTGGTGATACTGTGAGACTGTGATATGGCTAAATAATGCTTAACCAGGCAGAGAATACCAAATGCTGCCTGGCTTTGGGGCTCCATGGCTGTGCTGTGCTGAGTGAAGCAGAGTTTAATGTCCCTCAGAACGATGAGTTTTAGTCAATTTAGCTCTGAAACCTCTGCCCTTGCATTTCCTGTGACAGCCCCAGCCAAGGCAAGTGCCAGCTAAGCTGAGGAGTTAGCCTGGATGGGATTTCTCACTGAGAATGAGCTCTACTCTTTCTGCTCTTTCTCTGTAATTTTAAGTGACTGCCTTAACCATTTGGCTAAATAGTGCTATCTTTTAATCTTCCTTTTTAATTAAGTGCCCCTTCCCTTCCTTTCCCTCTTCTCATTTTCCATTACATCTCCTTTTATCCTATCACCTTCCTCACATTTCTTTTTTGCCTGCACTTAAAATGCTTCTTGCTAAATATGATAAATGGATTTCCCCCCCCCCCTTTTCCTTTTTTTTTTTCCTTCATCATTTTTAGAGTTCCCATTTAATAAAAGCAATATTTTCTTTCACCTCCTAATCCTCAAGGTGTTCTTCAAAGAAGAAGTCATTTGGCTGAGTGTTCTCTGCAGAGCCTTCATCTTACTGCTATGTGATAGCATGAACTGGAGAGCTGGGCAGAGGGGAACCTGATGAGGCTCAGCAAGGAGAAGGGCAGGGTCCTGCGGGTGGGCAGGGAGAATGAACTGCAGCAGGACAGGTTGGGAGGGGATCTGCTGGAGAGCAGCCCTGTGGAGAGGGACCTGGGGGTCCTGATGGACAGCAAGTTCTGCATGGGGCAGCAATGTGCCCTGGTGGCCAAGAAGGCCAATGGGATCCTGGGGGGCATTCAGAGGAGTGTCACCAGCAGATCCAGGGAGGTTGTCCTCTCCATCTGCTGTGCCCTAGTGAGGCTACACCTGGAATATTTCTATCCAGTTCTGGGCTCCCCAGTTCAGGAGGGAGAGGGATCTGCTGGAGAAAGTCCAAGGAAGAGCTACAAGGATGCTGAAGGAACTGGAGCACTGCCTGGTGAGGAGAGGCATTGTGGTGATTTGAGAGTTAACTGGGGCTTAAGAGCTCAGATGGGGGCAAGGCTGAGGATCCCTCCCCCACTCCCCTGCCTCCTTTTTCCCAATCGAGAGAAAAAAAAAAACCCAAAGTGAGCAAATCCACCAAGAAACAATTTGGGTTTGGCTTGGAAGTACAGAGGTAAAGAATTTTCTTTAAACAGTGTGTGTGTGTATGTATATATATGTAACAATGACAGGCAGGGTTCACAAGGGTAAGGAACAAGGATGAATGAGAAAGAGAAAGGGAAAGAAATATGAAATACAGAAGCAGAAGCAAAGTGTGGAAGCAGCAGCGAGGACCAGGGCAGGGAAGCAGCAAGCCGGCAGCAATTCTCTTTCATCCCCACAAAGCAGAAGGAAGAGCAATGCCTGCAATGTCCTCCCCTTTATACCCCAGATGGACAGGGTAGGGGGGAAGTGGAATAGGCCAAGTCAGTTTCCCAGGGGGAAAACATCCTCCAGGGAGGGCAAAAGCTCTCACAATCCCTCCCCCCTGCTTCCAGGATGGGCATAGCCCATCACAGGCTGAGAGACCTGGAGCTGTTTAGTCTGTAGAGGAGAAGACTGAGAGGGGATCTGATCAATGTCTATCAATATCTGAGGGGTGGGGGTCAAGAAGGAAGAGACAGGGACAGCCTTTGCTCACTTGTGCTCTGTGATAGGATGAGGTGTAATGGATAGAAACTGCAGCACATGAGGTTCCACCTCAACATGAGGAGTAACTCATGGATGGAAACTGCAGCACAAGAGGTTCCACCTCAACATGAGGAGGAACTCATGGATGGAAACTGCAGCACCAGAGGTTCCACCTCAACGTGAGGAGGAACTCATGGATGGAAACTGCAGCACAGGAGGTTCCACCTTAACATGAGGAGGAACTCATGGATGGAAACTGCAGCACAAGAGGTTCCACCTCAACGTGAGGAGGAACTCATGGATGGAAACTGCAGCACAGGAGGTTCCACCTTAACATGAGGAGGAACTCATGGATGGAAACTGCAGCACAAGAGGTTCCACCTCAACATGAGGAGGAACTCATGGACGGAAACTGCAGCACAAGAGGTTCCACCTCAACATGAGGAGGAACTCATGGACGGAAACTGCAGCACAAGAGGTTCCACCTCAACATGAGGAGGAACTCATGGATGGAAACTGCAGCACAAGAGGTTCCACCTCAACATGAGGAGGAACTCATGGATGGAAACTGCAGCACAAGAGGTTCCACCTCAACATGAGGAGGAACTCATGGATGGAAACTGCAGCACAGGAGGTTCCACCTCAACATGAGGAGGAACTCATGGATGGAAACTGCAGCACAAGAGGTTCCACCTCAACATGAGGAGGAACTCATGGATGGAAACTGCAGCACAGGAGGTTCCACCTCAACATGAGGAGGAACTCATGGATGGAAACTGCAGCACAAGAGGTTCCACCTCAACATGAGGAGGAACTCATGGATGGAAACTGCAGCACAGGAGGTTCCACCTCAACATGAGGAGGAACTTCTTCAGGGTAAGGGTCACAGAGCCCTGGAGCAGGCTGCCCAGAGGGGTTGTGGAGTCTCCTTCCCTGGAGCCTTTCTAGCCCTGTCTGGATGTGTTCCTGTGTGGCCTGTGCTGGATTCTCTGCTCCTGCTCTGGCAGGGGGGTTGGACTTGATGATCTCCAGAGGTCCCTTCCAACCCCTAACATCCTGTGAGCCTGTGATGAACTTCTACTTGAGTCAATTTCTATTCAGTTGTGATTTGGGGTTCCTAAGAGCCAAGGTGAGATTGGCAGCCTTGGGGAGGCTGTGGAATAAATGCAGAACCTTGGAAGTAGGTCAAATATCCTATAAATATATTTCCTTTTCTTCTTCTTTTTGCCTTTCTGGTGGTTCTCCAGCCAACTATGACATTTAGGATTAACTGTCAGGACTTTAGAACTCCAGACATATATTGATTATTTGTCAGGTGATGTTAATGTGGGCAGTGCTATGGCAGCTAAATATTTGCAGCCAAATAACACTTGACAGCAAATGCAAGCACAGGGTTTTAAGACACAAATGTCACCAAACTCATTCTGCTGATTGACAGGGAGCTGCACAGGATCATTAGGGTCATAGCATGGCAGGGGTTGGAAGGGACCTGTAGAGATCACTGAGTCCAACACCCCCTGTCAAAGCAAGATCACCTAGGGCAGGTCACACAGGAACACATTCAGATGGTTGAGCGCTGGACCAGGTTGCCCAGGGAGGTGCTTGAGGCTCCATCCCTGGAGATATTCACAGAATCTCACAGAATCACCAAGGTTGGAAGAGACCTGAAAGATCATCAAGTCCAACCTGTCACCACAGACCTCATGACTAAACCATGGCACCAAGTGCCACATCCAATCCCCTCTTGAACACCTCCAGGGATGGGGACTCCACCACCTCCCTGGGCAGCACATTCCAATGGCCAACAACTCTCTCTGGGAAGAACTTTCTCCTCACCTTGAGCTTGAACCTCCCCTGGCACAGCTTGAGACTGTGTCCGCTTGTTCTGGTGTTGCTTGCCTGGGAGAAGAGACCAACCCCCACCTGGCTACAACCTCCCTTCAGGGAGTTGGAGACAGCAAGAAGGTCTCCCCTGAGCCTCCTCTTCTCCAGGCTAAGCAACCCCAGCTCCCTCAGCCTCTCCTCACAGGGCTGTGCTCCAGACCCCTCCCCAGCTTTCTTGCCCTTCTCTGGACACCTTCCAGCAACTCAACATCTTTCCTAACCTGAGGGACCCAGAACTGGACACAGGACTCAAGGTGTGGCCTAACCAGTGCTGAGCACAGGGCACAATGACCTCCCTGCTCCTGCTGGCCACACTCTTCCTGATGCAGGCCAGGATGCCATTGGCCTTCTTGGCCACTTGGGCACACTTCTGGCTCATGTTCAGCCTACTGTCAACCAGTAGCCCCAGGTCCCTTTCTGCCTGGCTGCTCTCAGCCACTCTGACCCCAGCCTGTAGCACTGCCTGGGGTTGTTGTGGCCAAAGTGCAGCACCTGGCATGTGGATTTGTTTTCCCTTTCATGCAGGAGGTGCCCCAGGCAGGTGGTACCTCCTCTCCATCTCCTAAATCCAGTATCAAGCAAGAAATTTAACTGAGATGGTCTAACATGCTAATTAATTCATTAGCATTCAGTGTAATGAAGCATTATGCAGACAGAATGAAGTGTGATTGATACCGGGGGGGTTGGAATGTAGCTATTTTTGGTCAGTCTTGGGTGAGGAAATGCAACTCTTGAAACAGGAGGATCGGAAACCAGCAGAAAATACACAGCAATGGACTCAAAGGTCAGGGAAGTTCTAGGCTCTGGATTCCTCTTTCCTGGAGGAGCTCAAGGATAGGTGGAATGAAGACTTGAGCATCAGAGCCTAGCTGAGAGGCTCATGGCAATGGAGTTGGAGTAGGTGACCTCTGAGGTCCCCTTCCAGCTTGAGCCATTCTTAGAGTCCATGACTTTTACAAGCAACCTGCTGCTGCTCTCCCATGTGTCTGGCAGATCAGGATGTGTTTCTCCAAGGGACTCCCAGCATGCTCAGCAGATCCAAGGATGAGAGAACTGCCACACCATCAAGTTGGGGGAAAGGATCATCTGCTGGAGCTGACTGCTGAACAGTTGATCCCTGCTTATTCTGGTCCCTGCTAGACAACTTTGAGGCATGCTTCTGTCACCTTTTGGCTGCTGTATGGATCACATCCCCTCTGAATGTTTTATTAGGAGGATGTCAGTGGGCATCCTGATTAATTAATCTTATTTCAGGGGACATCCTTATTAATTAATCCTATTTCACTTCTTATCTTTGCACTCCCTTCTTACAGAAGCTGTGCTGGGAGCCTGTTCTGATGACTATGTCAAATATTGCCTCCCTCTCTTCCTGCCCTGTTGGCAGATGAAGCCTGTTTGATTAGTTTGGTAAATATTTAATATCTTTGGTTCTTATTTTTTTTTTCCCTGACAGCAGCTAGGAACAGATTATACTACTGCACAGCTCATTAGTGGAGAGATTTGATTGGGGCTCATGTTCTCGGCTCCATTCTGGCAGTTCTAGACTTCCAAGACTGAAGGCATTAGGGTCAAGTCAAGGGAAAAACAGCTCTGCTAGGTGTGCAGCTTGCTGATCATACAGCTGGAGAAGAGAATGCTCCAAGGAGATGCTGTTGAAGTCTTCCAGTAGTTAAAGAGGGCCTGAAGAGAAGCTAAGAGGGAGCTGGGGTTGCTTAGCCTGGAGAAGAGGAGGCTCAGGGGAGACCTTCTTGCTGTCTCCAACTCCCTGAAGGGAGGTTGTAGCCAGGTAGGGGTTGGTCTCTTCTGCCAGGCACCCAGCAGCAGAACAAGAGGACACAGTCTCAAGCTGTGCCAGGGGAGGTTTAGGCTGGAGGTGAGGAAGAAGTTCTTCCCAGCAAGAGAGATTGGCCATTGGAATGTGCTGCCCAGGGAGGTGGTGGAGTCTCCATTGCTGGAAGTGTTTAGGAAGAGCCTGGCTGAGGCACTTGGTGCCATGGTTTAGTTGATTAGATGGTGTTGGGTGATAGGTTGGACTTGATGATCTCAAAGGTCTTTTCCTACCTGGTCTGGTCTGGTCTGGTCTATTCTATCCTATTCTATTCTATTCTATTCTATTCTATTCTATTCTATTCTATTCTATTCTATTCTATTCTATTCTATTCTATTCTATTCTATTCTTTCTAATCCTGCCCTGCCCTGCCCTACTAATGAAGTCATGGAAGCACACAATCACAGAATCATAAAATACTTTGGGTTGGAAGGGATCATCTAATTCCATTCCATTCCATTCCATTCCATTCCATTCCATTCCATTCCATGGAGGACTCAGTCAAGAAGTGTAGTGGTAGGACAAGGGATCACAGTCTCAGACTAGTTCAAGGTTGATTTGGATTGGATATTAAGAAGGAATTCCTGACTGTGAGTGCTGTGAGACACTGGCACAGGCTGCCCAAGGAGGTGGTGGAAGCCTCATCCCTGGAGGTGTCCAAGGCCAGGCTGGATGAGGCCTTGAGCAACCTGGGCTGGTGTGAGGTGCCTCTGCCCACAGCAGGTGGGGCTGGAACTGGATGATCTTGAAGGTCTTTTGCAACCCAAACCAAGCTATGAATCTGTGGCATATGACTAACTAACTAACTAAATACATCTGTGCTTTGCTGTAGTCTGCTCTGTATCTATTTCTTTTTTTCCTTCTCAATGATTTCCCTTTGAAAAGAGAGACATTTGCAGGGATCTTCGTGGTGATCTCAAATTGATAATTAGGATTCAGCTGGCTGGAGTGGCGAATCAATACAGGGAAATAAATAGATAAATAAATACTCTTTCCTTCCAGCAATTTCTACCCCAGGGGGAAAGTCTATAATTTGATTTTATTTACTGAGCCATTGACAACCCAGAAACATAAACCCCACATTACCTATGCTTGGAAGGGAAAGCAAAACACTAATAGAAAAATAATAGCAGCTATTATGGAAATGTCTCCAGATTTGCCTCAAACCTGCAGGCTTGGTGCAGCACATTGTGACCTCATCATGGAAATGCAGCAGCTCCTCTGATAAGACTGTGATTAGGATGCAGCCTCACAGTACAATACACTTCTGGTTTCCTTCTTCACAGCCTGGGAGAATCAAGTCATGAATCTCAGGGGGCTCTGAGCAACCTGCTCTCACGGATCCTGCTTAGGCCACACCTTGAGTCTTGTGTCCAGTTCTGGGCTCCTCAGGTTAGGCAAGATGCTGAGTTGCTGGAAGGTGTCCAGAGAAGGGCAAGAAAGCTGGGGAGGGGTCTGGAGCACTGCCCTGTGAGGAGAGGCTGAGGGAGCTGGGGTTGCTTAGCCTGGAGAAGAGGAGGCTCAGGGGAGACCTTCTTGCTGTTGGAAGGGAGGTTGTAGCCGTCTGGGGGTTGGTCTCTTCTCCCAGACAAGCAGCACCAGAACAAGAGGACACAGTCTCAAGCTGTGCCAGGGTAAGTTTAGGCTGGAGGTAAGGAAGAAGTTCTTCCCAGAAAGAGAGTTGTTGGCCATTGGAATGTGCTGCCCAGGGAGGTGGTGGAGTCCCCATTGCTGGAGGTGTTTAGGAAGAGCCTGGCTGAGGCACTTGATGCCATGGTTTAGTTGATTAGATGGTGTTGGTTGGTAGGTTGGACTCGATGATATCTGAGGTCTTTTTCAACCTGGTTAATTCCATTCCATTCCATTCCATTCCATTCCATTCCATTCCACTCCACTCCATTCCATTCCACTCCGTTCCATTTCATTCACAGAGTCACAGTGTGGGGTTGGAAGTGACCCTCAAATGTCATCCTGTACAAGCACCCTGCAGTCAGCAGGGACGTGTCCAACTAGATCAGGCTGCTTGAATGTCTCCAGGGATGTTGCCTCAGCCATCTCCCTGAGCACTGTTCCAGTGTCTCCCCACCCTCACTGTGCAGAACTTCCTCCTGATGTCCAACCTAACCCTGCCCTGATCCAGTCCCAAACCACTGCCCCTCGTCCCCTCCCCACAGCCCCTTCTGAACAGTCCCTCCCCAGCCTGCCTGCAAGTCCCCTGCAGATATTGAAACACAGCTGTAAGGTCTCCTTGGAGCCTTCACTTCTCCGGGCTGAACAGCCTCAACTTTCCCAGCCTGTCTACATAAGAGAGTTGCTCCAGCCCTCTGCTCATCTTTGCGGCCTCCTCAGGTCCATGTCTCTCTTGTGTTGGAGGCCCCACAGTTGGAGACACATGTGTAGCCTGAAATTATACCAGGGCAGGTTTACATTGGCTATTGGGGAAAAACTTCTTTGCTGTGAGAGTGCTCAGGCTTTGGCCCAGGCTGCCCTGGGAAGTGGTGGAGTCCCCATCCCTGGAGGTGTTGCAGGATGGTGTGGCCATGGCAGAGTTGGGTTGATGGTTGGGCTCTAGGATGCTGGAAGCCTTTCCCAGGAGCAACAATTGTGTGCTTCTAGTTAATATTCACAAAGGGAAGACATCAGACTGTGGGAGGTGCCTCACTGACAGCTCTCTCGCATGGTGTTCCCTAATTAAAGAGCAAAGGCAGCGCTGCCACAAAGAGAAGGCACCCACACAACAACTTCTCCACATATTTCCCTTCCTCTGACCCACTTTGGGGGGAAGACAACGACACCATGTGCAGGAGAGCTTTAGTATTTCAGTCATGCTGATTAATGTAATTGGAGGAACAGGGCTGAGCCTTCCCCGAGGAAGCAGCAAGCCCAACCTTAATGAGTTTCCTTCATCCTGCAACCAACTTACATAAAATAAGAATACAATTAAGCTTATTCAGATGTGAGGCTGAATCAGGATGCCATTAACTACTGGGGAGGGCAGGGAAGCGTGAAGTGCACCCTTCTAGGGCTTTCTGCATCTAAAAACAACCCACCCTGTGCACAGGCATGGGATGGAGTAATACAGCAAGGAGAGGGGGAAGATAAATAACAGATAAAAATAGCTACAAGCCTCTGACTTAAATGCATAACATCATCCCAGAAGCACAGAACATCTCTGGTTGCAAGAGACCTCAGTGATCATCCAGCTCGACCCAGAGCTGAAGGGTCAGCGCTAAACCACATTCCCAAGAGCCAGAGCCACAGGCTGCTTAAACACCCCCAGGGATGGTGACCCCAGCACTGCCCTGGGCAGACCATTCCAATGTTTGGGAAGCCTCTCTGGGAAGAAATATTTCCCAATATCCAGCCTGAGCCTCCCCTGGAGCAGCTTGAAGCCGTTTCCTCTGCTTCTGTCGCTTGCCACCAAGGTGGAGAGACTGCCCCCTCCTCACTCCAACCTCTCCTCAACACAAAGATTGGCAGATTACTGCAATCACAGTATAACTTAGGTTGGAAATAACCTCGAGGATCATCAAGTCCAACCTACCAACACAGACCCCATGACTAGACCATGGCACCAAGAGCCACGTCCAATCCCCTCTTGAACACCTCCAGGGATGGGGACACCACCACCTCCCTGGGCAGCACATTCCAATGACGAATGACTCGCTTGGTGAAGAACTTCCTCCTCACCTCGAGTCTAAACCTCCCCTGGCACAGCTTGAGACTGTGTCCTCTTGTTCTGGTGCTGGTTGCCTGGGAACATTACCCAGAGCAGACTCCTAAGGATGCTGAGCCCTGGAGCAGGCTGCCCAGAGAGGTTGTGGAGTGTCCTTCTCTGGTGGAGGTTTGCAAGCCCCACCTGGATGTGTTCCTGTGTGACCTGCCCTGGCTGACCCTGCTTGGGTAGGAGGGGGATGGACTCAATGGTCCCTTGCAACCCTGCCAGTCTATGACTCCATGCTGCTGATTCCACACTTAGAAGCAGATATGGCACCAAATCCCCTTCTGTATTAGCAATTTCAGCATTAAAACAAGAGCAGGAGCTCCGTGTGGGGCGTTTTGGGGTTGGTTTATGTCTGCCTTACTTGACTCTCAGGACCACAAAGTTTCCAGGAGGCCTCAGATTTTTACTTACTTAAACAAAGCATGAACTTTGCTGCCTTCTGCTGCCAGAGTCTGATTCTATATGTTGCAGGAGTCCAAATTACAGAGTAGTGCAGGCTGGAAGTCAGGGGAGTGATTGATGGCTGAAACCATACATTTATTTAAGGTATGTGGAAGGAGGCTTGATTAGTAATTAAGGGCTTCTGCTGTGTTCTACTTCCCCAACAAATCCAATCATGCATTAAAAGCTCTGCTAAATCCCTTTTTTGGTCCCCATTTCTGAAACTTGTTTACTCCAACAAGCAGTGCACTCAGCCCCAACACCATCTGACAGCAGAGTATTAAAATCAGGATGTGCAGCAGCTCCTTCCAGCCCAAAGGGATGCTGCCTTCTGAACTCAAAAGATGCTGCAGACTTCAGCTTCACCTGCAGATATTGCTCATGATTGGTGTTTCAAAAGGAGGAAACAATACTCAGTGGTGGGGACTGCAAAGAGAGGCAGATGTGCTGTACTTGGGCAAATGCTCCTGTTGATGATGGCTTGCTGGTGACACCAAGCTGGGAGGATTAGCTGATGCACCAGAAGGCTCTGTGGCCAATCAGCTAGACACGGACAGGATGGAGAATCATAGACTCAACAAGGTTAGAAAAGACCTCAGAGAACAAGTCCAACCTGTCACCCAACACCTCATCACTACTAAACCATGGCACCAAGTGCCACATCCAATCCCCTCTTGAACACCTCCAGGAATGGGGACTCCACCACCTCCCTGGGCAGCACAACCCAATGGCCAACAACTCTCCCTGGGAAGAACTTTCTCTTAACACCCAGCCTAAACTTCTCCTGGCACAGCTTGAGACTGTGTCCTCTTGTTCTGGTGCTGCTTGCCTGGGAGAAGAGACCAACCCCTGGCTACAACCTCCCTTCAGGGAGTTGTAGACATCAAGAAGGTCTCCCCTGAGCTTCCTCTTTTCCAGTCTAAACAATCCCAGCTCCCTCAGCCTCTCCTGAGAGAGGGGGGCAAAGGGGAAACCTCATGAGGTGCAACAAGAAGTTGAGAGCACTCCACCTGGGGAAGCACAACATCATGAACCAGCACAGACCAGGGAGTCACTGTTACTGGAATGTAGCTCTAAAGTCTCCCTGGAGCCTTTTCTCCTCCAGACTAAACAGCCCCAACTCTCTCAGCCTGTCTTGTGGCAGATGGGTTCCAACCCTCTGATCACCTTTGTGGCCCTCTTCCATCAGCTTTATGTCTCTCTTATGTTGAGGTCTCCACAGCTGGGCACAGCCCTGCAGGTGAGGTCTCCCCAGAGCAGAGGGGCAGGATCCCCTCTCTCCATCTCTGGCCACACTGCTTTGGATGCAGCCCAGGCTGCCCTTGGCCTTCTGTGCTGTCAGTACCCATTGGTGGCTCCTGCCCAGCTTCCCCCCCTCACCACCTCAAGTCCTTTACTGCAGGACTGCTCTCAGCTTCACCACCCCCCAGTCTGGACTGATCCAAAAGGTTCTCCTGGCCCAGGTGCAGAACCTTGCACTTGGCCTTGTTGAACCTCACTTGTGGCAGACCCCTTCCAGCTGATAGATAGCAGAGGAGCCAGCCATGTATCAGCATCAAACTCTGCAAGGCTGATTATGTGTGGTGGGTTGAAATTCCTCCCCCTTCCTTCCCCCTCCCCCCCAACATTAACTTTGCCAGACCAGCTCAGTTGAAAGCAAATGAAAGCTGTATTGACAAGCAAAACTACAATGGAATGCAATGAATAGGTACAAAACATACAGGAATGACAGTATTTACAGACATTTACAGTTAATCAGCACAAGAAGCTATTAGCTTCTCCTTTTCTGCCCCTCTACCCCCACCCCATACAGAAGAAGGGAGAAAGGAGCAGAGTAAGTTGCTGTTACACTCAACCAAAGCATTGCAGCCAAAGTCAAGCAGAAGTAGTTAGCATCTCTCCAGAGCAAAGAAGAGAGAAGAATTGGTTTGGTACAACCAATCTTGTGGTAGATCTCTCTCCTAGGGGATTGTTGGGAATTACCTTTGTTTCCCTTTTTACACCCAACAGAGATTTGTTTACATTTTTGCTACTACTCTGCTCAAGACCTGTGAAAAATCTTCAAGGCAGAGCCTAACACTACCACAAGCCCCAATTCTCCCAGCCTGTCTCACAGGAGAGGGGCTCCAACCCTTTGATCATCTTTGTGACCTCCTGTGGACCTCTTCCATCAGGTTTATGTCTCTCATGTTGGGGGTGCCAGAGCTGGGCACAGCCCTGCAGGTGAGGTCTCCCCAGAGTAGAGGGGCAGGATTCCCTCTCTCCATCTACACTGCTTTGGATGCAGCCCAGGCTGCTCTTGGCCTTCTGGGCTGCCAGTGCCCATTGCTGGCTCCTGTTCAGCTTCTAATCCATCAGTACTTCCAAGTCCTTCTCTGCAGGGCTGCTTTCAGCTTCACCATCTCCCAGCCTGGGCTGATGTGAAAGGTTCTCCTGGGCCAGGTGCAGGACCTTGTACTCAGCCTTGTTGAACCTCACTTGTGGCAGGCCCCTTCCAGCTGAGACATATTGCAGGAGCCAGCCATCTATCAACAAATTCTGGACAGCTGCAGCAAGGCTGATTATGCTTGTGGTCAGCAGCAGAAACCTGAAAGGAAAGATGAACAGAAACCTCCCAAAGAAGCCACCACAGGGATGTTGTTCTCCTCCTTATCTAGCAGGGAGCAAAGCCTTTCCCTTCAGGCTTGTGTCTGACCATGAGTGGCATGATGTGGAGACACCTAACAGCTGCTTCAACAGATGGCTAAAGAACAAGAGCTCTTTAAAGCAACCTTCAGTCATGGGTTTGCTTAATTATTCACTGCTTTGGCTTGGAGGTTTCCAAACATGATTCCCAGAACAGCACAGAGGAGGCTACAAGACAGCCAAGCTCAAGGAGGGGGCCTCTAACCTCTAAGAATTTGATGCCAGTGTTTCAGGAGGAGATAAAGGCAAAGCTCCTGGGTCCCTGCCTGAGTCAAACACACAGTCTAGGAACAGCTCTTGTTGAAAAAGGAGGAGGAAAGGGTTGCTGTTTGCAAAGGCAGGAGGACACCAAAGAGCTAATTCACACTGGCAAAGGAACAAGTAGGTACAAATTGGCCAAGAGGAAATTCAGCCAGGAAATTAAATGCAGGCTCCTAATCACCAGCAAGTGAGAAGTGAGGAAGTGAGAGGAAGAAACTCAGCTTATTTAAAGTTATGTTTATAAATCAGATAATTGAGGGAGGCAGGAGACAACTGGATGGAGTATTTTGAGAGCTCATTTCCCATCACGTCCTCGAGGTTCATGGGGTTGTTAGGCGTGATCCCCACAGTGCCAAAAGCTGCAGGATGTCTTCTCCTTCCTACATGAGATCTAGAGGCCAGGTACTGCTCTAGGAACACCGTATAGCAGCCTTCCAGGACCTGAAAAGGGCCTACAAGAAAGCAGGGGAGGGACTGGAAAAAACATTGCCCCTTTTTTCCAGCACTACAAGCCCCTGTAAACAGTCACAGGATGATTAAGGGTTGGAAGGGACCTCCTGAGATCATAGAATCAATCAGGTTGGAAGAGACCTCAGAGATCATCAAGTCCAACCTGTCACCCAACACCTAATGACTACTAAATCATGGCTTCAAGTGCCACATCCAATCCCCTCTTGAACACCTCCAGGGATGGGGACTCCACCACCTCCCTGGGCAGCACATTCCAATGGCCAACAACTCTCTCTGTGAGGAACTTTCTCCTCACCTCAAGCCTGAGAAGAGCTGCTAAAAAGGCAGTAAATGAAGTAATTTTCCTTCTTCATTTACCTTTATTTCTCACAGAGGCACAGCAGAACTCCAACAAGTTGTTCATCTACTAAGGCAGTTACCATTCTTCTAGCTCAGAAGCCAAGCTTGACTTTTGAGGCACTATGAAGGCTTGCAAAGGAAACCTGGTTAAATATGAGACTCAGAAAATGCTGAGGTTAGTTGCTGAAATTATCACCTTTACCCCATTTCTGGAAAGAGCTCCATCAGTAGACACAGGAATATTTATTTCCACATCTTCTTGTGTGTTTGGAAGCAAAGCTATTCACAAATGCCTGTGTCAGAACTAGTCAGGGAGTGGTAGGGGCTGGGAAGGACCTCTGAAGATCATCCAGCCCAACTCTCCTGGAGTATCCTTCCCACCTTTTTTCCCCCCTGAATCAAATTTGATTGAGTCAGGCTGCAGAATGAGGCATGGGTTGTGGGATTTCCTTTATAGAATAGCATCATTTAATAGATTGGTAAGACAACTTGTCTTGGAGTTGTGGCTTCACTTCAGTGTTTCCACTACCTACACTTGAGACAAAGACTAACTGGTGCTGAGCCTTGAAATAGCCAAACCCTGCCCTCAGTTACAGTGGGATTTTAAATGGTTCTACTGCCAAGAACTTATTCACTCTTGAATTCCATGCAATCCATCAGTTCACCATAGCTACCATGTCATGTCTTGATTTCTATAGAAAAAAAAACCCAAGCCCTTAAAGACGCTGACTTGGTCTAGTGGAAGGTGTCCCTGCCCATGACCAAGGGACTGGAACTAGATCATGGTGTCCTAGAGTCACCAGAGTTGGAAGTAGTCTCTAAAGGTCATCTAGTTTAAACCCCCCTCACCTACCTCCCCCACCAACCCCTCCACCTTCCCAAAGCAGCTCCTGCTCTCCCCACCACCTCCCTTCATGTTCCTAAAGCAGCTCTTGCTCCACCACTGCCACCACCTCCCCCCTTTCATCTTCCCAAAGTACCTCCTGCTCCACCACTACCTCCCTTCATGTTCCTAAACCAGCTCCTGTTCCCCCACCATGCCACCCTTCACCTTCTCAAGGCAACTCCTGCTCCTCCACTATCACCACCACCTTTCTTCATCTTCCTACCGTAACTCCTGCTCCCCCACCACCTCCCTTCATGTTCCTAAAGCAGCTCCTACTCTACCATCATTACCACCACCTCCCTTCATCTTCCTACAGTAACTCCTGCTCCACCACCACCTCCCTTCACATTCCTAAAGCAGCTCCTGTTCCCACACCACCCCACCCTTCACCTTCCCAAAGCAGCTCCTGCTCCTCCACTATCACCACCACCTCCCTTCATCTTCTTACAGTAACTCCCTCTCCACCACCACCTCCCTTCGTGTTCCTAAACCAGCTCCTGCTCCCTCACCACCCCACCCTTCACCTTCCCAAAGCAGCTCCTGTTCCTTCACTATCACCACCACATTCCTTCATCTGCCTACCGTAACTCCTGCTCCCCCACCCCATCCCTTCATGTTCCTAAAGCAGCTCCTACTCCACTACCATCACCACCACCTCCCTTCATCTTCCTACAGTAACTCCTGCCCCACCACTACCACCTCCCTTCACCTTCCCAAAGCAGCTCCTGCTCCTTCACTATCACCACCACCTTCCTTCATCTGCCTACCATAACTCCTGCTCCCCCACCCCATCCCTTCATGTTCCTAAAGCAGCTCCTACTCCACTACCATCATCACCACCACCTCCCTTCATCTTCCTACAGTAACTCCTGCTCCACCACCACCTCCTTTCACATTCCTAAAGCAGCTCCTACTCCCCCACCACATCCCTTCACCTTCCCAAAGCAGCTCCTACTCCTCCACTATCACCACCACCACCTTCCTTCATCTGCCTACAGTAACTCCTGCTTCTCCACCACCTCCCTTGATGCTCCCAAAGCAGTTTCTGCTCCCCTACCATCTCCCCACTTTACCTTCCTAAAGCAGCTCCTGTTCCCTCTACACTTTTTCCCCCCACTATCTCTGTCACCCATCCCAGAGCTAGGGGCAAGACTCTCAACCAGCCAAGACACCATACAAAGAAGCTCAACCCCAGCCAGCACCCATAAGTGACATTGGCAGAGTAATGAATTGTTTGCCTAGCTAACCGGGGGGCCACCAGGCCCCCCGGCCTTTGTTGTCACCACCACCATCATCACCCAGTGCACACCACGAGGACTCACCAGTGATGAGAGGAGGATCCTCCAGCCCAGAAGGGCTCAGCTTAGGGCTGCTGCCCTCCCTGGGCCAAATAAAAAGGGGAGTGGGTGGGGAGGGCAAAGTGGCCACACCTGGGCTGGGAGGAGACTCCAATAGAGCTCAGGTGCTGTGAGTTTGAGGGGGAAAAAGGGGCAGCTGTGGTGGGAAAGGGGAGGTGGTGGTGACAGGAGGAGGATTTGAGACCAACTTTGCTTTCCATCAATCTGTCACAAAGCACAACTGCAGATCATGGTTTGCTTTGCCTCCATGCAGAAAGAACAAACCCAGCAATACTTCATAAGACAAAGCACACTGGTGGCTAGCACAAGGAAATCTTCCCATCGTTAGCATTTTTGCTTGGCAGGAAAGCCTGTGATTTCAGGTTAAAATAACAAGTTTTGACAAAGGAAAAAAGTTCTCCAAGAGTGAATTTTCTCCCCTGGATACCAGCAGACAACTCCAAAAGGTTGGAACTGGATGATCCTTGAGATCCCTTCCAACCCTCACAATTCCATGAGTCTATGATTCCAGCCCATCCCAGGAGGAAAAGCTAAGGTTGCATTAAGCATGAACCTTGCTTCCCTCACTCTGTCTTCCAGAGATCAAAGTGTTACTGAAGTGCATGTCCTGAAAGAGCATGAGGCATGACAGAACAATTCTGACAAGCTGTTAACAGTCCCTCCACCTGCAGACCCTTCCACCTAGTGGAAGGCTGCTGGAAGCTGTCAGAAGCTGTCAGTTGTCTGCTGAGTTCTCCAGCTCAGTGGTTCTCCTGTCTATAGTCTTTCTCAGGATCCAGTCTCACCACCCTGGCACTGAAGAACTCCTTCCTCAGCTCCAGTCTGACCCTGCTCTGCCACAGCTCCAAAACATTCCCCCTTGGCCTGGCTCCAGTCACACTCAGGAGAAGTCTCTCTGCAGCCTGCCTGCAGGATCAGCTCTTGGCAGGCAGCTACAAGGCTTTGCCCTTATTTCAGGAGTGAGCAGCAGGCAGTGCTGCTTCTTGCACCTCAGGATTCTTCAAAACAAATAAGACAAAGGTGTTTGTCTTTTGTTGTCTGTGGAGTTCTCCAGATCAGTGGTTCTCCTGTTCTTCCTCAGGATCCAGCCTTCTAATTCTTCCTGGTACCACCTGAAAGAAAGCAGCCTCAAGATGCACCTGGAGAGGTTTAGGTTGGAGATCAGAAGAAACTTCAGGACTGCAAGTGCTCTCCAACACTGGCACAGGCTTCTCAGGGAGGTGGTTGCATCACCATCCCTGAAGGGGTTTCAAAGACACAGTGGTGAGGAACAGGGTTTAGCACCAGACTTGGTAGAGGTAGAGAATGATTGAGCTGGATGATCCTCAAGCTCTTTTCCAGCCAAAATGATTCTGTGACTCTATTCCTGGAAGGCAGCACACAAAGAGAGAAGCAGCAAGGAGTGGCAGAGAGAAAAGGAGAGTGGGAAGTAAAGCTGGGTAGGAAGGTGAGGTTCCTCAGAGCCACAGCAAGCCTGGCCTGGAATGTCTCCAAGGATGAGGACTCTGCCACCTCCCTGCACAACCTGTGCCAGGGCTTCACTCCCCCTCATGCTAAACTGCTTCTTCCTAGTGGCCAATCTGAATCTACTCTTCTGAACACTCCCTCCCCAGCCTTCCTGGAGCTCCCCTGCAGATCTTGAAATGCAGCTCTAAGGTCTCCCTGGAGCCTTCCCTTCTGCAGGCTGAACAACTCCAACTCGCTCAGCTTTTCAAGTTGCTTCTGGGAGTCTCATTTCGCTGCCAAACAAATGCAAAGGAGCCACAGCCCTGCATGCAGCCTATTCATGTCTGCAGCTAAAAGCCCCAAGTGGAGAGGAGGAGCTGGGACTAGAAGCAGACCTTGCACTTGGCAGCAGATGAGGATCAAGTTGAAAGAAAGGAAAGAAGAAAGATCAAACCCAGGAAACTAACAAGGAAAGAACCTTGGAGCTGTGAGCTGGGAAAAGAATATAAGCAAAGAACTCCCAGAAAAACAAACCTCAGGACTCAGAGCTAATGATGAGGCTGTGGGGAGACCTTCTAGCAGCCTTCCAGTAGCTGAAAGGGGGCCTAGAAGAAAGTTTGGGACAGACTTTTTACAAGGGCTGTAGTGATGGGACGAGGAGGAATGGATTTAAGCTGGAAAAGGGCAGAGTTAGACTGGAGATGAGGAAGAAATTTTTGACACTGAAGGTGGTGAGACACTGGAACAGGCTGCCCAAGGAGGCTGTGGACTGTTTGCAAAGGCTAGTGGTGATAGGAGCAGGGGCAATGGCTTCAAACAAGAGCAGAGCGGACTGAGATTGGAGGTGAGGAACAAGTTCCGCACCAGGAGGGTGGTGGAACACTGCAACAGGTTGCCAAGGGAGGTAGATGGGGTCCCATCCCAAAGATATTCAAGGAGCTCTGGGCAACCTGCTCTGGTTGAGGATGTCGCTGCTGTCTGCAGGGGGCTTGGACTAGATGAGCTTTGGAGGTCCCTTCCAACCCGGACCTTTCTGTGATCCTATGATTCCTGGATGTGCTCAAAATATGGCTGGATACGACCTTGAGCAATGTCTTCTAGTGGAAGATGTCTCCTCCCATGGCATCATTAAGATCCCTTCCAACCCCAACCATTCTATGGTTGCAGCAGTACTCAATCATCTGCTTGGGCTTTAAGCTTCTTGGGTCCTGCCCCCAAGCCTTTAAGCCCCCTAGTTAATTTTATGTGCTAAATGCATCAAGACCCTTACACAGACAGCACCTGAGTGGGAAATCCTCCTGAAGGGATAAGGTAAGATTTGGGTGATAAAGATCTTCTGTGGCTTAACTCCAAAATCCTTTTGCAATTCTCTCCTAGTTATGAGTGGGTGGGGAAAGATTCCATTCCCATGGCAAAAGTGATCCAAGGGCTGTCACGCTCCTGAGAACAAAGCCAGAGCAAAACCACCTCTCAGCTCACAAACCTGACAGGGGCAAAACCCCAGCTGATAATTTTTTTGAGTGGATTAGGGAGGATTAGAGAAGAGAGAGAGAGAGAGGCAGAATCAAATAAGAAGATATGATTTGTGCTTTTTACTTCTTTCAGTCACTTTTGAATGTGGCAAGAAGGTTTCCCCCCCCCAGGCCAAATGAAGCAATTCTCCTTTCTGACACTCCCCAACCCAGGCTGAGCAGCAGGTTAGCCTCAGATTGCAGTCAGGGCTCAAAAAGAAAGGACATGAAAAGAAATTAAATGCTAAAGGTGGTTTAAATGATTGCTTGTGCTCTTCTTCTGGAGTTATGGGTAAAAAAGTGTTCTTCAGTTTGCTTT
This sequence comes from Melanerpes formicivorus, assembly GCF_026170545.1. Taxonomy (NCBI): domain Eukaryota; kingdom Metazoa; phylum Chordata; class Aves; order Piciformes; family Picidae; genus Melanerpes; species Melanerpes formicivorus. The sequence continues at coordinate 128,800 of NW_027142658.1, read as the reverse complement.
TGGAGAGTCATGAACTCTTAATATGGTGGTGGCTGGGCTTGATGAGCTTGGAGGGCTGTCTCATAGAATCAACCAGGTTGGAAAAGACCTCAGAGATCATCAAGTCCATACCAGATCTATTACCTAACACCTCATGACTACTAATCCATGGCTCCAAGTGCCACATCCCATTCTGTTTTGAACACCTCCAGGGATGGGGACTCCACCACCTCCCTGGGCAGCACATTCCAATGGCCAATTACTCTTTCTGGGAAGAACTTTCTCCTCACCTTCAGCCTAAACTTGCCCTGGTGCAGCTTGAGACTGTGTCCTCTTAGTGGACACGGAGTCTTTAGTGTATTTAATCCTATATTGCAATCACAGGACATGAAACACAAGGACAAAGGGCAGTAGTCTGAAACTAGAGGAGGGCAGATTTAGGTAGGACACTGGGAAGAAGCTCTTCACAAAGAGGGTGGTGCAATACTGCCACGGGGGGTGGTGGAGGCCCCAGTTCTGGAGACCCCACTGCTGGAGACATTCAAAACCAGACTTGATGGGGCTCTGAGCAGCCAGATCTAGTTGGGGATATCCTTGCTTGCTACATTCAAGGTCAAACTCAAAGCTTTGACTTGATGATATCAGAGGTCTCTTCCAACCAAGAGAGTTCTGTGAGGCCCCACAGCTGGAGACATTCAAGATCAGGCTTGATGGGGTCCAGAGGAACCTGATCTAGATAGTGATTTGTAGGTGTGTGACCTACCCTCACCTTGTCGAGGGACTTTTTAGGGTGTCAGGGAGTGATAGGACTAGGGGGAATGGAGCAGAACTAGAAATGGGTAGACTGAGATTGGATGTGAGGAAGAAGTTGTTCCCCATGAGGGTGGTGAGACACTGACACAGGTTGCCCAGGGAGGTGGTGGAAGCCTCATCCCTGGAGGTTTTTGCAGCCAGGCTGGATGTGGCTGTGAGCAACCTGCTGTAGTGTGAGGTGTCCCTGCCCATGGCAGGAGGGGTTGGAACTGGCTGAGCCTTGAGTTCCCTTCCAACCCTGACAGTTCTGTGATTCTATGATATCAGAACATAAGACACTCAGTGGGGACTGGAGACAGGAGGGGTGGATGAAGCTCATTTTGTGTCATGAGGAAGGCAGCACTCCTTGCACACAGCCAGCCTGGTTCTGCACCAGGGCTTTGTCTGCAGTACAGCAGCTCCCTTGCTGTGGTGTGTTGAAAACAAGTCATTGAAAACAGCCAGGAGCAGAAACCAAGGCAGAGATTAGAGGAGGTAGGGAAAGCACATTGAGGTATTTCCCTGAGTAGCTCTGTGATTCAAGCTGCCAGTTGGATTCTTGCCCCTGTGTGTAGGGAGAGCTTAGAGAAGCCTTAATGAGGGAGGTCCAACAACCTTTGCCTTCCATTAGGAAGGGCATGGAAAGCACTCAGTTTTATCTTGTGGTTCCCTGGCTTGAAAATTGATGCAATCTTATGAAGAGAAGCAAAGAGAACTTGAGAGCCCTTCCTAGGGAAAGCAAACAATCAACCAGAAATAAAATAAAGTAAAACAATAAAAATTAAGAATAAAAGAAAAGAATCAAAAGCAATAATAAAATCAAATAGAATAGCAATAAATTAAATAATGGAATTAAAATAAGTGAAATAAGAATAAAATAAAAGAATAAACATTAATAATGAAATAAAATATAATAAAATGAAATTAAATAATGAAATTAAAATAAGTGAAATAAAATAACAATAAAATAAAGGTTCAACAAGAGCAAGAGCAAGGGCAGGGTCCTGCATCTGGGCCGAGTCAATCCCAGGCACAAATCCAGGCTGGGCAGGGACTGGCTGGAAAGCAGCCCTGAGGAGAGAGACTTGGGGGTGCTGGGGGATGAGAAGCTCAACAGGAGCTCTCAGTGTGCACTTGCAGCCCGCAAAGCCAATCAGATCCTGGGCTGCATCAGGAGAAGTGTGGCCAGCAGGGCAAGGGAGGTGATTCTCCCCCTCTGCTTAGCTCTGCTGAGACCCCACCTGGAGTACTGCCTCCAGTTCTGGAGCCCCTATGACAAGAGGGATCTGGAGGTGCTGGAAGGTGTCCAGAAAAGGGCCAGGAGGATGAGCAGAGGGCTGGAGCACCTCTCCTGTGAGGACAGACTGAAGGAGTTGGGGCTGTTCAGTCTGGAGAAGAGAAGGCTCTGAGGTGACCTAATTGTGGCCTTCCAGTATCTGAAGGGGGCCTACAGGAAGGCTGGGGAGGGACTGCTCAGGATCTCAGGGAGTGATAGGACTAGGGGGAATGGAATGAAGCTGGAAGTGGGGAGATTCAGGCTGGAGGTGAGGAGGAAGTTCTTCTCCATGAGAGTGGTGAAGCCCTGGAATGGGTTGTCCAGGCAGGTGATTGCGGCCCCATCCCTGGAAGTGTTTAAGCCCAGGCTGGATGAGGCTCTGGCCAGGCTGATCTAGTGTGGGGTGTCCCTGCCCATGGCAGGGGGTTGGAACTAGATGATCCTTGTGGTCCCTTCCAACCCTGACTGATACTATGATACTATGATATATAAGTTGGATTCAACTGACTGTGCCAGAAGCTTTGCCATCCTGTGCTGGCCATAGCACTTCAGGACATGGTTTAATGGCCATGGTGGTGTTGGGTTGATGGTTGGACTGGATGACCTTGGAAATCTTTTCCAATCTTAATGTTTCTATGGTTCCACAATTCTGCAATCTAAGATGACATCAAAGACCTGAGAGCAAATGTTTGTTTTGAGGCAATAAAATTACAGCCTAATAGAATGAGAGGATTATTTTGAAAGGAACCCTGACTGAAGCTATGATACTAAAAGAATAAACATAAACAATGAACTAAAACAATAAAAATAAAGAATAAACAAAAATATAAGAGAATTAAATTAATTTTAATTAAGGGCAACAAAGTTGGTGAGGGGCTTGGAACACAAGCCCTATGAGGAGAGGCTGAGGGAGCTGGGGTTGCTTAGCCTGGAGAAGAGGAGACTCAGGGGTGACCTTATTGCTGTCTGCAACTACCATAAGGGAGGTTGTAGACAGGCAGAGGTTGGTCTCTTCTCCCAGGCAGCCAGCACCAGAACAAGAGGACACAGTCTCAAGCTATGCCAGGGGATATTTAGGCTGGAGGTGAGGAGAAAGTTCTTCCCAGGGAGAGCTGTTGGCCATTGGAATGTGCTGCCCAGGGAGGTGGTGGAGTCCCCATCCCTGGAGGTGTTTAGGAAGAGACTGGATGAGGCACTTGGTGCCATGGTGTAGTAGTCAGGAGGTCTTGGGTGACAGGTTGGACTTGGTGATCTTTGAGGTCTTTTCCAAACTCATTGATGCCATTAAATGAAATTATGTGAAATAAAATACTAATAAAGCAAAAAAACATAAGAAAGTAAATAATAAATAATAAAATAAAATTATGAACTGAAATTAAACTAAATGAAGTAATAATAGAATAGAATAGAATAGAATAGAATAGAATAGAATAGAATAGAATAGAATAGAATAGAATAGAATAGATACAAATCCTCCCCCTCCTCCCCTCCAAAATAAACCAAACCCAAACCTAAACTAAAAAAACCTCAGCTATGAACCACCCTCCAGGAAATCAGAGAAGCAAAAGCAGCAAACCTGAGGCAATGCAGCGAAGCATTAAAGCCAATTTGTCTGTTGAGAGAGAATTAGTAAGCTTTCAATAACAATTCCAAAGGTGCTTGCTGCAATCCAGGCTGATTTCTGCTGTGCCCACTTTGCAGTGGTGTCATTGTGCTAGAGGGGAAAAGGAACAGATTTGAAAGGGGGAAATAAACCTTTTTTTTTTGTTCCCCCCTTTCTTTCTTTCTTTTCTTTCTTTCTGCTTGGTTGAATACTTAGATTTTTGCTCCAATTCACCCAGTGGGAGAACACAGCAGTTTTAACTTTCATCTTCATCACAGAGATGACTAACAGCTGATCTAGGCTAACAATGCAGCCATCTGAGTTTGCAACCCTGAATTCCTCATTAATGCATCTGAGAGCCTCCTGCCAGACATAAAAATCAAACTCTTACTTTTCCTCATTCTGTCTTTTAGTTCCCCACCCACCCCCCATCCCCACTGCACTGCAGCAGCAGGAAGAGCTAAGTAAGTTGTGATTCATTTTGCAGGAGAGATGAGATGGTCACAGAGACACAGAATTGTCAGGGTTGGAAGGGACCTCAAGGCTCAGCCAGTCCCAACCCCCCTGCCATGGCCAGGGACACTTCACACTACAGCAGGTTGCTCACAGCCACATCCAGCCTGGCTGCCAAAACCTCCAGGGATGAGGCTTCCACCACCTCCCTGGGCAACCTGTGCCAGGCTCTCACCACCCTCATGGGGAAGAACAACTTCCTAATATCCAATCTGAATCTACCCATTTTGAGTTTTGCTCCATCCCCCCCAGTCTTATCCCTCCCTGACACCCTCAAAACTCCCTCCCCAGCTTTCTTGCAGCCCCCTTTAGATATGGAAGGACACAATAAGGTCTCCTCGGAGCCTTCTCTTCTCCAGATTGAACAACCCCAACTCCCTCAGTCTGTCCCCATAGCAGAGCAGCTCCAGCCCTCTGCTCATCCTCCTGGCACTTCTCTGGACACCTTCCAGCACCTCCAGATCCTATCTGGAACAGAGGCTCCAGAACTGGACACAGTGATGCAGGTGGGGTCTTGAGAGAGCAGTGTAGAGGTGTCAGAGGCTCTACTCATCAAAGTGCTGAGTATTATTTATACTCAGGGAGGTGGCAGCACCTAATGCCTAAGTGTTTTTCATCATCCATCTACAGAGGTTCCCACACTGGCAGCTTTCACCCCATTACCTGAGTGCCTCCCTAGTGCCTCAGCACTCCTTGCTATATTAGGTTATTAATCCTGAGTGGCTGTGGTTTGGATTCCAACCTCACTCCTTTCATTTTTTTCCCCCTAGGGTTTATTTGTTTCTTTATTTGGCTTATTTTACTTATTTATTTGTTTAGTCTTTTCTTGCAGCTTCATTGGAATTGCTTTTAATTCCCATTTATTTTCCCTGGAATAAGCTTTTCGTGGTGGATAGATAGAAGTGAGGGCAGAGAGTGATGCTTGGCATCTTTTGCATTATTCCCATTGACATCACACCCCGATTTTGTGGGGTGTCTTACTTGCCTAGAAAATGATGGCTTAAAAAATGCTAAACTCAGGAAGAAAAACGTGGCTGTGTATCAGTGAGGTGCTGGAGCAGGTCCAGAGAAGGGCAAAGAAGCTGGAGAGGGGTGTAGAGAGTCATAGCACTACCCTCTGCTGCTTGTTTTTCCTCCTTGTCTCTCCTGCTTTTATCCTCACTACAAGAATCACCTTGAGTCCTGTGTCCAGTTCTGGGCACCTCAGTTTAGGCAAGATGTTGAGTTGCTGGAAGGTGTCCAGAGAAGGGCAAGAAAGCTGGGGAGGGGTCTGGAGCACAGCCCTGTGAGGAGAGGCTGAGGGAGCTGGGGTTGCTTAGCCTGGAGAAGAGGAGGCTCAGGGGAGACCTTCTTGCTCTCTCCAACTCCCTGAAGGGAGGTTGTAGCCAGGTGGGGGTTGGCCTCTTCTCCCAGGCAAGCAGCCCCAGAACAAGAGGACACAGTCTCAAGCTGTGCCAGGGGAAGTTTAGACTGGATATTAGGAAGAAATTCTTCATAGAGAGAGTGATTGCCCATTGGAATGTGCTGCCCAGGGAGGTGGTGGAGTCGCCATCATTGGAGGTGTTTATGAGGAGACTTAATGGGGTGTTTGGTGCCATGGTATAGTTGCTTAGATGGCGTTGGATGATGGGTTGGATGTGATGATCTTGAAGGTCTCTTCCAACCTGGTTTATTGTAGTCTAGTGTAGTCTATTCTATAGAATGGTTTGGGATGGAAGGGACTTGGAAGACCACCCAGTTCCACCCCCCTGGACACCTCTCACTAGACAAGATTGCTCAGCCTCATCCAGCCTGGCCTTGAACACTGGCAGGGAGGGCACAACCATGACCTCAAGATGCTGTGAGGGATCTGGGATTGCTCAGCCTGAAGAAGAGGAGCCTGAGAGGAGAGCTTATTGCTCTCTACAGCTGCCTGAAAAGAGCTTGGATTGAGGCCAGCGTTGGCCTCTCCTCCCAAGTAATTAATGAGAGGACAAGAGAAAATGGCCTCAAACTGTGTCCTACAAGGACATTGGATAATGAAAGGGGAAAAAAAAATGCAGACAGTAAAATAAAAATTACATTTTGTTAATTACAGAGTCATTGAATGGTTCTGGTTGGAACAGACCTTCAAGATCATCAAGTCATTAGTTACTAAGATACATGGCTAAGATAGAATTCCCTTTTACCCAGGAGGTGACAGTTGTAGTAAGAAGTTAGAATCATAGAATCAAAGAACTGTCAGGCTTGGAGGGGACCTCAGGCATCATCCAGTTCCAACCCCCCTGCCATGGGCAGGGACACCTCACACTACAGCAGGTTGCTCACAGCCACATCCAGCCTGGCTGCCAAAACCTCCAGGGATGAGGCTTCCACCACCTCCCTGGGCAACCTGTGCCACTCTCATGGGGAAGAATTTCATCCCAACATCTAATTTCCCCTCCTCTATCTTGGATCCACCCCCCCCCCCCCAGTCCTATCACTCCCTGACACCCTAAAATGTCCCTTCCCAACTTTCCTGTAGCTGCCTGTCACCTGGAAGGCTACAAGAAGGTCTCCTGGGAGTCAAATCTTCTCCAAGCTGAACAACCCCAACTATCTTAAGTCTCTCTGGGCAACCTGTTTCAGGGACAGTTATATGTGACAAGCCTTTAATGATATTTCAGAAAGCTTTTCAGGTGTTTGTTGGATGTTTTTCACCCTTTGTAACAAAATTTGGGCTGAAATTAAAGGAGGAATCCTTTAAGCATTGGAGCTGAAGGACCCCCACCTCATCCCCACCTTCTGTTATCGGCTTCATGGCATCAGTCAGTTCAGATCATGACAGGAACTGGTGAAACAGGCTTTTGCCCTTTTGCAAAGGTCTCCTTTGGGAGCAAAAATTCTCTCTCAAACCACTGCTTTAGTCTAAGGTTACTGCAGAAGGCTGCAGAGCACGGAGAGAGGAAAGGCTGACAATGAGGAACCATTCAGGCAGCTCTGCCACAGCCTTTGCCAAGGGGAACGTAAAACAAATGAGCAGAGCTGTCCAATATCCCTCAAATAACGAGGGGCTGCAGGAGTTCTGCCTCTCTGCTGACCTAGCTTGAGCAGGAGGTTAAGGAAATAATCACAAAATGGAACGTTTGCCTTTTCTGACAGAGAGGACATTGAGAGGCTGGAGGAGGCAATGGAGCTGGGAAAGGGTCTGGAGAAGAGAGCTGGGGAGGAGCAGCTGAGGGAGCTGGGGGTGTATTGTGTAGAGAAGAGGAGGCTGAGGGAGACCTCATTGCTCTCTACAGCTCCCTCAGAGGAGGCTGCAGTAAGCTGGGGGTTGGATCCTATCCTATCCTATCCTATCCTACCCTACCCTACCCTACCCTACCCTACCCTACCCTACCCTACCCTACCCTACCCTACCCTACCCTACCCTACCCTACCCTACCCTACCCTACCCTACCCTACCCTATCCTATCCTATCCTATCCTATCCTATCCTATCCTATCCTATCCTATCCTATCCTATCCTATCCTATCCTATCCTATCCTATCCTATCCTATCCTATCCTATCCCATTCCATTCCCAGCTCTCTGTATGATTGCTGTGTTTGGCAGGAGCTCCACGGTACCATGACAAAGAGACCAGAGTGAGGGCATGCCCTGCACCTTGGCTATCGAAACCACCCCACAGCCTGCCCAGACCAAGTGCAAACCCAGCAGCTCTATTTGCTGCTATTGATTGTTTCTTCCCAGAATCATGTTGTTTTCTCACAAGACCTCTCAAGTGCCAGGCACACTTCTGATGCTGTTCAGAGAAACAGCCAAGGAGGTCAGCAAAGGTGCTGGCCTAATTCAGAGCAAGCAATTCCATTTGACCTTCTCACTGATCTGGGAATTGCTTATCCTCTGGGCCCCTCAGACTAATTTTTTTCCCTCACTCTAGGTGCTCCAACTCATTATATATTTATTAGACATCAGCCACATAATGGTAATCCTAAATTATGGGAGAGAGAAAAAGTTCAAAGTGACCTTGCTATTAACCTCTTCCATCTCAATGGGAAAGAAAATGGACTCAGCAAGGAAGTAGCAGAATGGATTTGAGGATCTTTGAGCTCCTTTTCCATCCTTGATGTTTCTAGGATTCTGTTCAATGAGTGTGTCCAGCAGGTCTAGGGAGGTTCTCCTTCGCCTCTAGTCTGCCCTGCTGAGACTACACCTGGACTGCTGTGTCCAGTTCTGGGCTCCCCATTTCAAGAGAGACAGAGAACTGCTGGGGAGTCCAAAGAAGAGCTATGGGGATGATTAAGGGAGTTGAACGTCTCTCCTGTGAGGAAGGCTGAGAGCCCTGGGGCTGGTTAGCCTGGAGAGGAGAAGGCTGAGAGGGAACCTGACCAATGTCTATCAATATCTGAGGGGTGGGGGGCAAGAAGGGGCCAGTCTCTGTTCAGTGGTGTCCTGGGACAGGACAAGGGGCAGTGGACACTAACTGGAACCCAGGAGGTTCCACCTCAGCAGAAGAAACTTCTTTGGTGTGAGGGTGCTGAGCCCTGGAGCAGGGTTCCCGGAGAGGTTGTGGAGTCTCCTGTGGAGACTTTCCAGCCCCATCTAGATGTGTTGTGGGTGCCCTGCCCTGGGTTACCCTGCTTTGGCATGTGGGTTGAACTCAATGATCTCTGGAGGTCCCTTCCAACTCCTAACATTCTGGGAGACCTTCTTGCTGTCTACAGCTCCCAGAAGGGAGGTTGTAGTCAGGAGGGGCTTGGTCTCTTCTGCCAGGCAACCAGCACCAGAACAAGAGGACACAGTCTCAAGCTGTGCCAGGGGAAGTTTAGGCTGGAGGTGAGGAGAAAGTTCTTCCCAGAGAGAGTTGCTGGCCATTGGAATGTGCTGCCCAGGGAGGTGGTGGAGTCCCCATCCCTGGAGGTTTTCAAGAGGGGATTGGACGTGGCACCTGGTGCCATGGTTTAGTCATGAGGTCTGTGGTGACAGGTTGGACTTCATGATCTCTGAGGTCTGTTCCAGCCTTGGCGATTCTATGATGATTCTGTTCCATGACTGTATCTTATACATCTCTCTGTAGGATAGATTCTGTCCTCACTTTACAGCAGCACTGCAACGTGATAGTTCAGAATGCCTGCAGCACAAGGGCTGAACCTCCCAGCTGCAGAGAGAAGCTGATGAGGACTCCAGCCTTGCCTGACACCATGATAGATGCAGCATCTGTTAGCTGTCCCATGATTAGTTTTTGGTCATTACATGCATGCAAACCCCACTGTGGTTTGGAAGGCAAACAGAATAGCCAGCAGCTTAGAACATCAGGCAAAAGGGAAAAGCGATGCATAGCTCTACAATCACCATCCCAAACAACACACAATACATAAAATAGGCCATACAACACGATAAGATAAAATGAAGCATTAAATAAATAAAATAAACTGAAATAAAGAAATTCAATTACAAATTCAATTAAAGTATTTTAAAAATAAAATAAATATATAAAGTAAATGAAATAAAAGAAAATATGAAATAAGGCAAAATAAAATAAATAAAACTAAGTAAAATAAAATCAAGTAAAAAAATAAAGTAAAATAAACTAAAGTAAAATAAACTGAAGTAAACTGAAGTAAAATAAACTGAAGTAAAGTAAACTGAAGTAAACTGAAGTAAAATAAACTGAAGTAAAGTAAACAAGTAAAGTGAAGTAAAATAAACTGAAGTAAACTGAAATAAACGGAAGTAAAATAAACTGAAGTAAACTGAAGTAAACTAAACTGAAGTAAAATAAACTAAAGTAAAATAAACTAAAGGAAACTGAAGTAAAATAAACTGAAGTAAAATAAACTAATGTAAAATAAAGTAAACTGAAGTAAACTAAACTGAAGTAAACCAAACTAAACTGAAGTAAAATAATCTGAAGTAAAATAAACTAAAGTAAAATAAAATGAAGTAAAATAAACTGAAGTAAACTGAAGTAAACTGAATTAAAATAAACTGAAGTAAAGTAAACAAGTAAAGTGAAGTAAAATAAACTGAAGTAAAGTAAACTGAAGTAAATGGAAGTAAAATAAACTGAAGTAAACTGAAGTAAACTAAACTGAAGTAAAATAAACTAAAGTAAAACAAACTAAAGTAAACTGAAGTAAACTAAACTGAAGTAAAATAAACTGAAATAAGTAAAATAAGAAATATAAAAGAAAATACAGCAAAATAAAATACAGTAAATTGAATAAAATAAAATAGAAAAGAAAAAAGGAAAGTAAAGCAAAATGAAATAAATAAAATTAAGAAAAATAAAGCAAAATAAAACAGAATAAGTAAATTGTAAAAAAATAAGTAAATAGTAACTAGAATAAGTAAAATAAAATAAATAAAATGAAAAACTAAAAATGAAATTAGAAGAAAGAAGTAGAAACTAAAAATAAAAATTAAATAAGAAGGAAAAAATAAGAAGAAAATAAGAAGGAAAAAAAAAGAAGAAATAAGAAGTAAGAAAAAAGAAAATTAAATAAGTAAAAGAAAATTAATAAAAATAAAAGAAAATAAAGTAAAATAAAATAAAGTGAAATACAATAAATAAAAAATGAAATAAAATAAAGTAAAATAAATTGGAATAAGGAAAATAAAATTAAATAAGTAAAATAAAAAATATGACAGTATCGCTAGGGTTGGAAGACCTCGAGGATCATCGACTCCAACCTGTCACCCAACACCTCATGACTAAACCATGGCACCAAGTGCCACATCCAATCCCCTCTTGGACACCTCCAGGGATGGGGACTCCACCACCTCCCTGGCCAGCACATTCTAATGATGAATGACTCGCTCAGTGAAGAACTTTCTCCTCACCTCCAGCCTAAACTTCCCCTGGTGCAGCTTGAGACTGTGTCCTCTTGTTCTTGTGCTGCTTGCCTGGCAGAAGAGACCAACCCCCACCTGGCTACAACCTCCCTTCAGGGAGTTGTAGAGTGCAAGAAGGTCTCCCCTGAGCCTCCTCTTCTCCAGGCTAAGCAACCCCAGCTCCCTCAGCCTCTCCTCACAGGGCTGTGCTCGAGGCCTCTCCCCAGCCTCGTTGCCCTTCTCTGGACATGTTCAAGCGTCTCAATGTCCCTTCTTAAACTGAGGGGCCCAGAACAAAATAAATTAAAATAAAGCAAAATAAAGTAAGATAAAGCCAATTAAAGCAAAATAAAGCAAAGCAAAATAAAGTAAAGTAAAACAAAATAAAGCAAAATGAAGCAAAGCAAAATAAAGTAAAGTAAAGCAAAATGAAGTAAAGCAAAATGAAGTAAAGCAAAATGAAGTAAAGCAAAATGAAGTAAAGCAAAATGAAGTAAAGCAAAATGAAGTAAAGGAAAATTAAATAAAGCAAAATTAAGTAAAGCTAAATAAAATAAAGCAAAATAAAATAAAGCAAAATAAAATGAAATAAACCAAAATAAAAGTAAAATAAAATGAAATAAGTACAATAAAACAAATAAAAATAAAATTAAATAAAGCCAAAGGAGATAAATAAAATAAAGTAAAAGAAGAGAAATAAAATAAAATAAATAACAGCAAAATTAAATTAAATTAAATTAAATTAATTGTTTTTAAAAGAAGAGATCCTGTAAAGCTTTGCAGTGAGGCTGCCTTTTCCCAGGTGGTGAATTCACTTGTCAGCTGTGCTTTTGGAAGAGGCAGAGGATTTAATAGATGAGGTATATCAAACTAACTACATTAGGAGCACACCAGCTGTCAGGATGGCTTCGGCCCAGCAGCATCTTCTGGGAAAAGCAGATTCAGAGCTGCAGACAGGATACTATTAGTCTGATAGAATGATTAGAAGTTCCACCATCTGTTGCTTATTTCACCATTAATTGTGATTTGTATCAACAGATATCTGCTAAAATCCACATTCTCCTCTCTTTTCTTTTGTTTTTTTTTTGGGTTGGGGTTGTTTTTTCTGACACCAGAAACAACAAAGCAGAACAGCAACACCTTGTCTGCGGTAATGATGTACTCATGCTGGAGCTCAATCAGATGACCTTCACCCTGATTTAACGATCAGGGTGCTAATTACAGGGACTAGAGCTAAAAATAGCACTGTCAGTAAAGGGGGGGAAAAAAAACACCCAAGCAAATTGCAAGGCAGAATTATTTCTTTTGCTTGACAAACTGACTGATTTGGGCTTTCCAAAGCTGTTCCATGGTGCAGGCAGACTCCATTCGTGCTTGGATATTTCCACAAGCCCTACAAGGAGAGGCTGAGGGAGCTGGGGATGTTTAGCCTGGAGAAAAGGAGGCTCAGAGGAGACCTTCTTGCTCTCCCCAACTCCCTGAAGTGAGGTTGTAGCCAGGTGGGGGTTGGTCTCTTCTCCCAGGCAACCAGCACCAGAACAAGAGGACACAGTCTCAAGCTGCACCAGGGGAAGTTTAGGCTGGAGGTGAGGAGAAAGTTCTTCACAGAGAGAGTTGTTGCCCATTGGAATGTGCTGCCCAAGGAGGTGGTGGAGTCCCAATCCCTGGAGGTGTTCAAGATGGGATTTGACGTGGCCATGTGGCTCCAGCAGGAGCAGGGAGGTCATTGTGCCCCTGTGCTCTGCATTGGTTAGGCCACACCTTGAGTCCTGTGTCCAGTTCTGGGCCCCTCAGTTTAAGAAGGACATCGAAACACTTGAACGTGTCCAGAGAAGGGCAACAAGGCTGGGGAGAGGCCTTGACCACATGCCCTACGAGGAGAGGCTGAGGGAGCTGGGATTGTTTAGCCTGGAGAAGAGGAGGCTCAGGGGAGACCTTCTTGCTGTCTACAACTTCCTGAAGGGAGGCTGTAGCCAGGTGGGGGTTGGTCTCTTCTCCCAGGCAAGTAGCACCAGAACAAGAAGACACAGTCTCAAGCTGTGCCAGGGGAAGTTTAGGCTGGAGGTGAGGAGAAAGTTCTTCCCAGAGAGAGTTGTTGGCCATTGGAATGTGCTGCCCAGGGAGGTGGTGGAGTCCCCATCCCTGGAGGTGTTCAAGAGGAGATTGGATGTGGCACTTGGAGCCATGGTTTAGTAGTCATGAGGTGTTGGGTGACAGGTTGGACTTGATGATCTGTGAGGTGCTTTCCAACCTTGTTGGTTCTATGATTCTATGAGTGCTGAAGTCTCAGCAGGGTTCTTATGACCTCCAAGTTCTATTTTAAGAAAGGGTAAAGTGGAATCTGTGGCAATCTGTGAAGGTTTTTCTTATTCTTCTGTTAGGATGGACCAACTCTACTGGTAGAGCCTGGATGAGGCACTTGGTGTCATGGTTTAGTTGATTAGATGGTGTTGGGTGATAGGTTGGACTTGATGATCTCAAAGGTCTCTTCCAACCTGGTTAATTTCTCCTCCCCTCTCCTCTCCTCTCCGAACCTCTCGTCTCCTCTCCTCTCCTCTCCTCTCCTCTCTGAACCTCTCGTCTCCTCTATCTTTGGTACAGATGCTCTGTGAATGTCCCCAAGTGCCATGGCCACACCTTTCTGGAACACCTCCAGGGATGGGGACTCCACCACCTCCCTAGGCAGTCCCTGCCAATCCCTGACCACTCAGGTTGGACTTGATGATCTTTGAGGTCTTTTCCAACCTGGTTGATTCTATGATTCTATTCAAAGTCCATCAGCTGAAGGCTGCTGGGTTTTAACTACAGGGACTTCCAATTTGTTTGTTTTTTTTTTTTTTAATTAAAGAGAAATGTGCAAGCTACAAAGGTTTTAAAAGGTTCCATTGTTAGAGCTGAGCTGGAGAGGAATTGTTTGCATGTCAAATTGAATGCCAAACAAACAGAGTTCAAATGAGGCATCACGAGAGGGTTTGCAGTTAGACCAGAACAAAATAAACAAAAAGGAATCCTGGAATGGGTTGGGTTGGAAGAGACCTTCAGGATCATCCAGTTCCAACCCCCTGCCATGGGCAGTGACACCTTCCACCAGCCCAGGTTGCTCAAGGTCTCATCCAGCCTGGCCTTGAACACCTCCAGGGAGGAGGCATCCACAGCCTCCCTGGGCAACCTGTACCAGCTTAAACCCCAAGTAGATGATTGAGCACTGCTGCAACCATAGAATGGTTGGGGTTGGAAGGGATCTTAATGATGCCATGGGAGGAGACATCTTCCACTAGAAAAGGTTGCTCAAGGAACTATCCAGCAATATCTTGAACACATCCAGGAGTCATAGGATCGCAGAAAGGTCTGGGTTGGAAGGGACCTCCAAAGCTCATCCAGTCCAAGCCCCCTGCAGTCAGCAGGGACATCCTCAACCAGATCAGGTTGCCCAGAGCCCTTTAGAACCTCACCTTGAATATCTCTGGGGATGGGACCCCAAGCACCTCCCTGGACAACCTGTTGCACTGTTCCACCACTGTCCTGCTGCAGAACTTGTTCCTCACCTCCAATCTCAGTCTGCTCTGCTCTTGTTTGAAGCCATTGCCCCTGCTCCTATCACCACAGGCCTTTGCAAACAGTCCACAGCCTCCCTGGGCAAACTGTTCCAGTGTCTCACCACCCTCACTGGAAAGAATTTCTTCTTCATCTCCAGTCTAAATCTGCCCTTTTCCAGCTTAAATCCATTCCTCCTCATCCCATCAGTACAGCCCTTGTAAAAAGTCCATCCCAAACTTTTTTCTAGGCCCCCTTCAGCTACTGGAAGGCTGCTAGAAGGTCTCCCCACAGCCTCATCATTAGCTCTGAGTCCTGAGGTTTGTTTTTCTGGGAGTTCTTTGCTTGTATTCTTTTCCCAGCTCACAGCTCCAAGGTTCTTTCCTTGTTAGTTTCCTGGGTTTGATCTTTCTTCTTTCCTTTCTTTCAACTTGATCCCCATCTGCTGCCAAGTGCAAGGTCTGCTTCTAGTCCCAGCTCCTCCTCTCCACTTGGGGCTTTTAGCTGCAGACATGAATAGGCTGCATGCAGGGCTGTGGCTCCTTTGCATTTGTTTGGCAGCGAAATGAGACTCCCAGAAGCAACTTGAAAAGCTGAGAGAGTTGGAGTTGTTCAGCCTGCAGAAGGGAAGGCTCCAGGGAGACCTTAGAGCTGCATTTCAAGATCTGCAGGGGAGCTCCAGGAAGGCTGGGGAGGGAGTGTTCAGAAGAGTAGATGCAGATTGGCCACTAGGAAGAAGTAGTTTAGCATGAGGGGGAGTGAAGCCCTGGCCCAGGTTGTGCAGGGAGGTGGCAGAGTCCTCCTCCTTGGAGACATTCCAGGCCAGGCTTGCTGTGGCTCTGAGGAACCTCACCTTCCTACCCAGCTTTACTTCCCACTCTCCTTTTCTCTCTGCCACTCCTTGCTGCTTCTCTCTTTGTGTGCTGCCTTCCAGGAATAGAGTCACAGAATCATTTTGGCTGGAAAAGAGCTTGAGGATCATCCAGCTCAATCATTCTCTACCTCTACCAAGTCTGGTGCTAAACCCTGTTCCTCACCACTGTGTCTTTGAACCCCTTTCAGGGATTGTGATTCAACCACCTCCCTGAGAAGCCTGTGCCAGTGTTGGAGAGCCCTTGCAGTCCAGAATTTTCTTCTGATCTCCAACCTAAACCTCCCCAGGTGCATCTTGAGGCTGCTTTCTCTCAGGTGGTACTAGGAAGAAGCAGAAGACTGGATCCTGAGCAAGATTGTGAGCAGGAGAACCATTGATCTAGAGAACTCCACAGACAACTGACAGCTTCTGGCAGCCTCCGGCAGCCTTCCACTGGGTGAAAGGGTCTGCAAGTGGAGAGATTGGATCCTGAGCAAGATTCTGAACAGAAGAACCACTGAGCTGGAGTACCCCACAGTCAACAAAAGACAAAGACAAACACCTTTGTCTTCTTTGTTTTGTAGAATCCTGGGGTGCAAGAAGCAGCACTGCCTGCTGCTCACTCCTGAAATAAGGGCAAAGCCTTGTAGCTGCCTGCCAAGAGCTGAAGGGATCCTGCAGGGAGGCTGCAGAGAGACTTCTCCTGAGGGGGTCTGGAGATAGGCCAAGGGAGAATGGTTTGGAGCTGAGGCAGAGCAGGGTCAGACTGGAGCTGAGGAAGAGGTTGTTCAGTGCCAGGGTGCTGAGACTCCGGCACAGGCTGCCCAGGGAGGCTGTGCCTGCCTGCTGCCTGGGGGTTCTGAAGGCCAGGCTGGATGAGGCCCTGAGCAGCTGAGTCTAGCTGAGAGGTGTCTCTGGACATGGTGGGGAGGGTGGAGGAGATGAGCTCTGAGCTCCCTTCCAACCTGAGCCATTCTGATTCTTGTAGGCCGTTAGTTGATGAACATAGAGAACACAAAACTCTTCAGAGCCTAACAAGGGAGTGCCTTCACTGAAGGAAATAACTATCCAATACCCTGAAGCCTCTGGAAAACCCGAGAAATAAAACTGGAGCCATCTTATGATGGTAAGCTCACTCTTTCTCTGTTGGAGAGCCACATCCATTCATGACAGCTCAGACCTTTGGAGGCATTTCATGACATCTGCACTGGCACAGGGATTTTTTGGGGGGTTGGGTTTTGCTGGTGGTTTTGTGTTGTTGGGGTTTTGTTTTTCCCTGCACTGTTTGGCAATCAGTCATCACAGCAACTGTTATCTTCTAGGACATCAGCTATTAATCAACCAACTGATACTTCCCAAGCTGAGAGCCAGGCTGGAAGGAGGCTTTCCATTTATCAGGAGGAGGGGGAAACCAAAAAGGCAATGTCCTATGCAAGATGTATGATGGAAAGTGGATTTCCTGACACTAATGGCTCCTTGAGCATTTGCTGTGACAGGAGCTTTGGAGAAGTTGGTGTCATGTCCATTAACACCACAGCTAACTTCTTCAGCTCTTCCTTAAGCTGTACAGGTGACTCCAGAAGAAACACAGGATTGTACAGGAGTTGTGGAGAGAGAGAGATCTGTTCCTTACAGGAAAGATGTAGAGAACGAGATCTGTTCCTTTCATGGCTCCTTTATTCTGGTCACCAGTGGTGTTCCCCAGGGCTCAGGGTTGGGGCCAGTTCTCTTTAATGTCTTTATCGATGACCTGGGTGAGGGGATTGAGGGAATCAATGCAGGTGACATTGAGCTGGGAGGGAGGGTTGATCTGCTGGAGGGTAGGAAGGGTGTGTAGAGGGATCTGAATAAGCTGGGTCAAGGGTCCAAGGCTAATTGTATGAAAGCCAACGAGGCCAAATTCCAGGTCCTGCACTTGGGTCACAACAACCTTCAGGTTTGGGGCAGAGTGGCTGAAAAGTTGGCCAGCAGAGAATTATCTGGGAATGTTGATTAACAGCTGGCTGAACGTGAGCCAGTGTGTGCCCAGGGGGCAGAACAGAATGGAATAGAATGGAATAGAATAGACCAGACCAGGTTGGAAAAGACCTTCAAGATTATTGAGTCCAACCTATCACTCAACACCATCTAATCAACTAAACCATGGCACCACCAGCAATTTGGTACAGAGGGCCAAACAGACCAGCAACATCCTGGTCCAGGGAATAGAATAGAATAGAATAGAATAGAGAATAGAATAGAATAGAATAGAGAATAGAATATAGAATAGAATATAGAATAGACCAGACCAGGTTGGAAAAGACCTTCAAGATCATTGAGCCCAACCTATCACCCAACACCATCTAATCAATTAAACCATGGCACCTCCAGCATCCTGGTCCAGGGGGCCAAATAGACCACCAGCATCCTGGCTTGCATCAGCAATAGTGCAACCAGAACCAGGGAAAGGAGTATGTCCCTGTACTCAGCACTGGTGAGGCCACCCCTTGAGAGCTGGGTTGAATTTTGAGGTGCTTGTTACAAGAAGGTCATTGAGTTGCTGGAGCAGGTCCAGAGAAGGGCAATGATGCTGAGGAAGGGTCTGGAGGAGAAGGCTGGGAGGAGCAGGTGAGGGAGCTGGGGGTGTTGAGTGTGGAGAAGAGGAGGCTGAAGGAGACCTCCTTGCTCTCTAGAGCTCCCTGAGAGGAGGCTGCAGTAAGCTGGGGGTTAGGCTCTGCTCCCCAGTAATAAGTGACAGGTTGAGAGGAAGTGGGCTTAGTCTGCACCAGGGGAGGGTGAGGTGGGACATGAGAAGAAACTTCTTGACTGAAAGGGTTCTCAAAGCCTGGCAGAGGCTGCCAAGGAAGGTGGTTGACTCCCTCTCCCTGGAAGCGTTTGAAAGAGGCAGAGATGTGGTGCTGAGTGGGAGCCATCATTTACCAGCAGGCTTGGCTGAGTTAGAGAATGGTTGGACTTTGATCTTAAAGATCTTTTCCAACTAGAACAATTCAGTGGTTCTCTGTTTACACAGAGTGTGACTGACAGAGCAAATCAGGAGGGCTAAGGTCTTTTCTCATTTTCACCTCAGGACCAGTTCCTGGAGCTGCCATTAGTGATGATTTGGATGTCTGACAAGCAGAGTCACCAGGTCACCATGGCTTCTGAATGGACGTGGGGAGAGATTATCCCAAATGCAGCCCAGGTTTTTGTGGGGCAAAGGCACCTGAATGCATCTCAGATGCATTGCCAAGGCTGTGGCATTGCTGGCAGGCAACCAACAAAGGTTTGCTTTTGCCCAGGGCTCTCCAGCTCTTCTAGACTATTAATTAACAAACAGCAGCAGTAACCAAAAGCCCATCTCTAGAGAGGGAATTTTTTATCCCAAGCACTGATGCAGGCTGGGCAGCCTACAACTACCTGAAGGGAGGTTGTAGCCAGGAGGTGGTTGGTCTCTTCTCCCAGGCAACCAGCACCAGAACAAGAGAACACAGTCTCAAGCTGCACCAGGGGAGGTTTAGACTGGAGGTGAAGAAGAAATTCTTCCCAGAAAGAGATTGTCCATTGGAATGTGCTGCCCAGGGAGGTGGTGGAGTCACCATCACTGGAGGTGTTTAGGAAGAGCCTGGATGTGGCACTTGGTGCCATGGTTTAGTTGATTAGATGGTGTTGGGTGATAGGTTGGACTTGATGATCTCAAAGGTCTCTTCCAACTTGGTTAATTCTATTCTATTCTGCTCAAAGTGATCAGCCTTGAAGACATAGACTTAGGGGTGCTGGGGGAGGAGAAGCTCAACAGGAGCCAGCAGTGAGCACTTGCAGCCCAGAGAGCCAAGCAGAGCCTGGGCTGCAGCAAGAGAAGCATAGCCAGCAGGGCTAGGGAGGGGATTCTCACCCTCTGCTCCACTCTGCTGAGACTACAGCTGGAGCTCTGTGTCCAGTTCTGGAGCCTCTGTTCCAAGAAGGATCTGGAGGTGCTGGAAGGTGTCCAGAGAAGGGCCACAAGGATGAGCTGAGGGCTGGAGCTGCTCTGCTATGGAGACAGACTGAAGGAGTTGGGGTTGTTCAGTCTGGAGAAGAGAAGTCTCCAAAGGAGACCTAATTGTGGCCTTCTGGTATCTGAAGGGAGCTACAAGAAAGCTGGGGAGGGACTTTTAGGGTTTCATAGTTTCATACAAGAAAGCTGGGGAGGGACTTTTAGGGTTTCATAGTTTCATAGTTTCATTCAGGGTTGGAAGGGCATGATAGGAGTGGGGGGAATGGAGCAAAATTAGAGGAAGGGAGAGGTAGATTAGACTTCAGGAAGAAGCTCTTCCCCATGAGGGTGGTGAGAGACTGGCACAGCTTGCCCAGGGAGGTGGTGGAAGCCTCATCCCTGGAGGTTTTGAAGGCCAGGCTGGATGTGGCTGTGAGCAACCTGCTGTAGTGTGAGGTGCCCCTGCCCAGAGCAGGGGGGATTGGAACTGGATGATCCTTGAGGCCCCTTCCAACCCTGACAATTCTGTGATTCTAAAGACACCTTTATAAGAGGTCTTGGACCATTTAACATTCTGGTGCCCAATTGAAGCACTGCAGACAATATTGTAGGTGAGTGGGACACCTACTGCCACACTCTGCTTCTCCAAGTCCTGCTGTGCTCTCCTGAAACTTCCACATTTTTCTTTTTTAATTATCAAGGCCTTTAGAGCAATATTTCAAACCAGAGCTCCTGAGATTCATGTGCTGGCAACAGCCCTCCCCTGCTCATTCTTCTCACAAGCTCCTGCGTTCAAAGAGCTGCATCAATCTTCTTTTCAAGCCAATTACACTTATCTGAGTGGCTTTAGTTTTTTTCCCTTTTTGGATTCCTTGAACAGATTTCTGGACATGGAATTATGTTAGCCTGCTAGGAAGTGAATTCCAGATTTCTCACTGAGTGCCAGAAACCAACAGGGACTTCGCTGCATCTTGATCTCAGAATCACAGAATCACCAAGGTTGGAAGAGACCTCAGAGATCATCAAGTCCAACCTGTCACCCAACACCTCATTACCACTAAACTGTGGCACCAAGTGCCTCATCCAGTCTCTTCTTAATCACCTCCAGGGATGGGGACTCCACCACCTCCCTGGGCCTCACATTCCAGTGGCCAATCTCTCTCTCTCTCTATGAAGAAATTCTATCTCTCTGGGAAGAACTTTCTCCTCACCTCCAGCCTAAACTTCCCCTGGCACAGCTTGAGACTGTGTCCTCTTGTTCTGGTGCTGGCTGCCTGGGAGAAGAGACCAACCCCCACCTGCCTACAACCTCCCTTCAGGGAGTTGCAGACAGCAAGAAGGTCTCCCCTGAGCCTCCTCTTCTCCAGGCTAAGCAACCCCAGCTCCCTCAGCCTCTCCTCACAGGGCTGTGCTCCAGACCCCTCCCCAGCCTCATTGGCCTTCTCTGGACACCTTCAAGAGTCTCAATGTCCTTCTGAACTGAACACATCATTTGAGCTGCAAGCTCAAAATGTTAAAGATGTTTCTATTTCACCTTTGTGATGAAGTCAATCCTGAAGCATTGTGTCCTTTACAAGGTTCTGGGGTGGCGGGGGGGGGTGGTGGGGAGAGGACTGTCCAAAGCTCTCTGAACAACTGTGCAACTGGGAGGACAATTCAGAGCAGTACCTTGAGATCTGCAAGGCAAACCCTTTCATCCTGGGATGCCCTTGGTGTTTTTCCTGCTGGTTTTCAAATGCATTGCCAGAGGCAGAGAGAGACAAACCCATGGGGGCTAAAAAAACAAAAAGAAATCAGAGCTCTGCCCTGCAAGTGCAGCTGAAATGAACTGTCAGGATGAACTTTCCAGCGCTCCATCTCCTGTCTCCCACTCTTGCAAGCTCAAAGGTGCAGGCAGCAGCAGGCAGAGCCATGCTGCTGTCGGATGTGTGAGCCCCCAGCGGAAAGGATTTTATGCGTGGCTGCTGCTGGAGCTGGCAGTGAATCAAGAGCCCAGATTCCCTGGACAGAACTCGGGAAGATTTACACATCTCAGAGCAGGACCAAGCCAGTCAGCAAAGCTGAAGGAGCAGCTGTTAAATGAGCACTGCAAGCAAACTGTTGCAGCACCTCCACCTCCGTCTAGAGTTCAGGCTTGAATGTTTGGGCAGCTGCCGCTTCTGCTTTGGGGCTCGAGGCAGAGGCAGGACCCACTTTGAAAACCTGCTGGGACCAGCTGGTGGCCAGCCAGTAGTGGAGTCCCCCAGGGATCAGCTCTGGGCCCCATCCTCTTTAACATCTTTATTGATGATCTGGATGAGGGCATTGAGTCGATCATCAGTAAATTTGCTGATGACACCAAGTTGGGGGCAGGAGTTGATCTGTTAGAGGGTGGAGAGGCTCTGCAGAGAGACCTCGACAGGCTGGACAGATGGGCAGAGTCCAACGGCATGAGATTTAACACATCCAAGTGCCAGGTTCTGCACTTTGGCCACAACAACCCCAGGCAGTGCTACAGGCTGGGGTCAGAGTGGCTGAGAGCAGCCAGGCAGAAAGGGACCTGGGGGTGCTGGTTGATGGTAGGCTGAACATGAGCCTGCAGTGTGCCCAGGTGGCCAGGAGGGCCAATGGCATCCTGGCCTGCATTAAGAACAGTGTGGCCAGCAGGAGCAGGGAAGTCATTCTGCCCCTGTACACTGCACTGGTTAAGCCACACCTTGAGTCCTGTGTCCAGTTCTGGGCCCCTCAGGTTAGGAAGGAGGTTGACTTGCTGGAATGAGTCCAGAGAAGGGCAAGAAAGCTGGGGAGGGGTCTGGAGCACAGCCCTGTGAGGAGAGGCTGAGGGAGCTGGGGTTGCTTAGCCTGGAGAAGAGGAGGCTCAGGGGAGACCTTCTTGCTCTCTCCAACTCCTTGAAGGGAGGTTGTAGCCAGGTGGGGGTTGGTCTCATCTCCCAGGCAGCCAGCACCAGAACAAGAGGACAAAGTCTCAAGCTGTGCCAGGGGAGGTTCAGGCTGGAGGTCAGGAGGAAGTTTTACACGGAGAGAGTGATTGTCCATCGGAATGCACTGCCCAGGGAGGTGGTGGAGTCACCATCGCTGGAGGTGTTCAGGAGGAGACTTGACAGGGTGCTTGGTTGCATGGTTTAGTTGATTAGGTGGTGTTGGATGATAGGTTGGACGTGATGATCTTGAAGGTCTCTTCCAGCCTGGTCTATTCTATTATTCTGTCATTTTTGCTATTTAATGCAGTAGATGCCAGCAGCATTTCTGCAGGAGTTGTCTGCCTGGCTTCAGTGGTGGTTTAGAGAGGGGAATTCCTCCCTACCCAGGGAGAAGCCTGAGCGCTCCAGCGCTGCTAGTGCACAGAGACATAACTGAGATTCATACAATTACAAACTCATTAAGGCTAGAAAAGAGCTCAAAAATCATCCAGCCCAACTCTCAAGCCCACAGCACCACACCCACTAAGCCACAGAATCACAGAATGGAAAAGACCTTCAAGATGACCAAGTCCAAGCTTCACCCTAAGACCACCATGCTCACTAAACCTTCCCCCCCAAGCACCACCTCAAAACAGCTCCAGGACTTCTGATTCCACCACTTCCCTACACAGCCTCTTCCAACATCATAGCCAAAAAAGACACAGGCAGCCTCTGAATTTCTGATGCAAACATGTGTCCAAACCAGCAGGGAGGGAATGGAAGGGAATGGAAGAGAATGGAAGGGAATGGAATTAACCAGGTTGGAAGAGACCTTTGAGATCATCAAGTCCAATCTATCACCCAACACCATCTCATCAACTAAACCATGGCACCAAGTGCCTCATCCAATCTCCACCTAAACAACTCCAGGGATGGTGACTCCACTGCCTCCCTGGGCAGCACATTCCAGTGGCCAATCTCTCTTGCTGGGAAGAACTTCTTCCTAACATCCAGCCTAAACTTCCCCTGGCACAGCTTGAGACTGTGTCCTCTTGTTCTGGTGCTGGTTGCCTGGGAGAAGAGACCAACCCCCACCTGACTACAACCTCCTTTCAGGGAGTTGTAGACAGCAAGAAGGTCTCCCCTGAGCCTCCTCTTCTGCAGGCTAAGCAACCCCAGCTCCCTCAGCCTCTCCTCACAGGGCTGTGCTCCAGACCCCTCCCCAGCTTTCTTGCCCTTCTCTGGACACCTTCAAGAGTCTCAATGTCCTTATTAACCTGTGGGGCCCAGATCTGGACACAGGACTCAAGGTGTGGCCTAACCAGTGCTGAGCACAGGGCACAAGGACTTCCCTGCTCCTGCTGGCCACACTGTTCCTGATGCAGGCCATGATGCCATTGGCCCTCTTGGCCACCTGGGCACCCTGCTGGCTCATGTTCAGCTGCTGTCAACCAATACCTCCAGGTCCCTTTCTGCCTGGCTGCTCTCCAGCCACTCTGCCCCCAGCCTGTAGCACTGCATGGGGTTGTTGTGAGCAAAGTGCATCATCCAGCACTTGGAGTTGTTGAATGCCATCCTGTTGGAGTCTGCCCATCTGTCTAGCCTGTCAACCCCAAGAATTGGGACAAAGCCTTCTATTCAGTGTCTTAGAGTGTTTTGATGTCCTTTTATCTAGGTCCATGCTGTCTTCTAAAGCAGAATGCCTCCACATTATTTGCTCTTGGATGGCTAAAACTTGGGGCACGGACTAAGTCAGTAGCTAAAGAGCTGCCAGCCCCATGGATGATGAAACTTCATCTGATTTCAGTAGTTTCTACCCACTTGCCTAAGTATATTTAGAAGTCAAGTTGTGCAAAGGAAGGGAAAAGCCACTAATTGTGGCTATTTGTAGAAGCCTCTATTTGCAGAAGCTGCTATTTGTAGAACTCCCACTCCATGCCTTCTTCAGATCAGGAGCTACAATTGCCAAGCCACTTCAGATGGGAAGGTTATCCATCTCCATACTCACACTGCCTGTCTGAGAACAGAATAGAACAGAACAGAACAGAATAGAATAGAACAGAATAGAAAAGAACAAAATTAACCAGGTTGGAAGAGACCTCAGAGATCATCAAGTCCAACCTGTCACCCAACACCATCTAATCAACTAAACCATGGCACCAAGTGCCTCATCCAGTCTCCTCTTAAGCACCTCCAGGGATAGGGACTCCACCACCTCCCTGGGCAGCACATTCCAATGGCCAATCTCTCTTTCTATGAAGAACTTCTTCCTAACATCCAGCCTAAACTTCCCCTGGCACAGCTTGGGATTGTGTCCTCTTGTTCTGGTGCTGCTTGCCTGGGAGAAGAGACCAACCCCATCTGGCTACAACCTCCCTGCAGGGAGTTGCAGACAGCAAGAAGGTCTCCCCTGAGTCTCCTCTTCTCCAGGCTAAGCAACCCCAGCTCCCTCAGCCTCTCCTCCCAGGGCTGTGCTCCAGACCCCTCCCCAGCTTTCTTGCCCTTCTCTGGACAACACTCTTAGCCTTGTAAATGATTTACATTGGCACTGGTCCTTAAGTCGCAGATTCAGGTTTGGGTCCCTGTGGTGTGTTGAAGTTTCTCCCATCATAAACTTTGCCAGACCAGCTCAATGTGAAGCAAATGGAAGCTGTATTTACAAGCAGAACTGCAATCTACAATGGAATGCAATGAATGCCTAAATCCACCACAGCCCCTCACTCCCAGAAGGACATTGAGGGCTGTAGCAGGTCCAGAGAAATGCAACAGAGCTGGGGAAGGGTCTGGAGAAGAGGGATAGGGAGGAGCAGCTGAGGGAGCTGGGGGTGTTCAGTGTGGAGAAGAGGAGGCTGAGGGAGACCTCATTGCTCTCTGCAGCTCCCTGAGAGGAGGCTGCAGAGAGCTGGGGGTTGGGCTTTGCCCCTAATATCTAGTGATAGAACAAGAGAAAATGACCTGATATTGTGCCAGGGAAGGGTTGGGTTGGAGAGGAGGAAAAACTTCTTTGCCACTGTGGTCAGGGATTGGAACAGGTTGCTCAGGATGGTGGTGGAAGCCTCATCTCTGGAGGTTCTTAAGGCCAGGCTGGATGTGGCTCTAAGCATCCTGCTGTAGTGTGAGGTGGCCCTGCCTCTGGCTAGGAGGTTGGAAATGGCTGATCCTTGATGTCCCTTCCAAGCCTGACAGTTCTGTGACTCTGTAGAGCTGGATAAGAAAGATTTTCATCATGAGATGCAACACCAGGAAAGAAAGAGAGGTCTGGGAGGAAAGGTGGCTCCAGCAGAGCGAAGTTATTGTGCTTTTCAGAAGCCTGTACTCTTCTAAGTTCCAGCTGCCAAGTTTTTCCTTATCCTCTCATGTTTAAAGGATAACTCTTATGAAGCTCTCAAAGATAAAAATACCTTTGGCCTAATTTCCTGATGTGCTGACACCTACAGCTGCCTGTGAAATCAGTGCAGGCTTTGGGTGTTCAAGGCCCCTGCAATTCAGGCCACTTCTTTTTGATTAAAAGGCAGAGGAAGAAGTGTGGGGAAAGAGGACAACTGCAACTGTGTCTGGGCAGGTGAAGTTCTGTGACCTCTACTTCTTGCCCTTCTCATAATTGTCATGCTCTTACCTGGTGCTCTCCTCATCTCTTTCTTGCCTCCACTCAGTTTTGTTCTCAGTTCATAAGTTTTTGGGGGGGAGGGCAAGGGATGCATTTCAATGACAATGATAGGGTCAAAGAATCATTTCAGTTGGAAATGACCTTCAGAGTCCAACTGTCAGCCCAACACCACCATGGCCATTAAACCCTGTCCCCAAGTGCCATCTCTACACAATATTGAACACCTCCAGGGATGGGGACTCCACCACCTCCCTGGGCAGCCTGTTCCAATCCCTGAGCGCTCTTTCAGTAATGACATTTTCCCTAATGACCAACCTAACCCTCCCCTGGTGCAACTGGAGGACATTTCCTCTCATCCTCAATTTGATGTACAAGGCACAGCTCAAAGAGGCTTGGATACCTGGCTAACCACTTTCAGGCTTTCCATGTTATCAATTAATAGCAATAATAACCAGACAAAAGCTTCATCCCTCCAAAATATGAGCCATTCTCCACAGGTAAAGAAGCAACAGGGAAAGGAAGATCATCTCCACAGACTCAAAACAGCAAACAGTTGTCTGCTTTGGGCTTCATTCTAGACTATGAATATAGAATAGAATAGAATAGAATAGAATAGAATAGAATAGAATAGAATAGAATAGAATAGAATAGAATAGAATAGAATAGAATAGAATAGAATAGAATAGAATAGAATAGAATAGAATAGATCAGATCAGATCAGGTTGGAAGAGACCTTCAAGATCATCGTGTCCAACCTATCATCCAACACCACCCAACCAACTAACCCATGGCACCAAGCACCCCATCAAGTCTCCCCCTGAACACCTCCAGTGATGGTGACTCCACCACCTCCCCAGGCAGCCCATTCCAATGGGCAATCACTCTCTCTGTGTAGAACTTCCTCCTAACCTCCAGCCTAAACCTCCCCTGGCAAAGCTTGAGACTTTGTCCTCTTGTTCTAGTGCTACTTGCCTGGCAGAAGAGACCAACCTCTGCCTGTCTACAGCCTCCCTTAAGGTAGTTGTAGAGAGCAATAAGGTCACCCCTGAGCCTCCTTTTCTCCAGGCTAAGCAACCCCAGCTCCCTCAGCCTCTCTTCACAGGGCTGTGCTCCAGACCCCTCCCCAGCTTTGTTGCCTTTCTCTGGACACGCTCCAGCAACTCAACCTCCTTCCTAAACTGAGGAGCCCAGAACTGGACACAGGACTCGAGGTGCTGCCTAACCAGTGCAGTGTGCAGGGCAATGGCTTCAAACTAGAGCAGAGCAGATTGAGATTGGATGTGAGGAACAAGTTCTGAACCATGAGGGTGGTGGAACACTGCAACAGGTTGCTCAGGGCGGTGGTTGAGTTTCTCATCCCTGGAGGTATTCAAGGGGAGGCTGGACAGGGCTCTGGGCAACCTGATCTAGTGGAGGATGTCCCTGCTGACTGCAGAGAGGTTGGAGTGGATGAGCTTTGGAGGTCCCTTCCAATCCAGACTATTCTTTGATCTCAACAGTTCAATTCTTAGAGAGCTGGTAAAAAATGCTGCAGTTAGAATGAGATTTTTAAAAGCAGTAGTTTTTATAGACATGGCTCTGTATTTCTCTGTGTATTTATTCTCCTTCCTTATATATATATATCTGTATAAAGGACACAGCTTTTTATATCTATACACTTGTTTTCTGGGGTGGGAGGGGAGAAGGAAAAGGATGCAATTTTCAAACCTTCCTGATTGCCTCTTGACACAATTGCATTTCTTTTGGCTCATTGAGAGGAGAAATAAGCCCAAAACCAGGGTGGAAGGAGGGAAAAGGAGTTGAAAGCAAAGTAAGAAAGGCCTGAGGCATCTGAAGAGAGTCATTACTGATGCAAGACAAGGGATAGACTGCAGATAGGTAATGCCAAGTGGGAACTATAATGAGCCAGAGTTAAAGTATGGCTGCCTGCCTCCAAACAGCCAAATCCTACTGTAGAGCTGCTGAAGCTTTTTAGTTTTGCTGATGGCTATCTTTGGCAGGAGCTTAAAACCCCTCTTGTACTCCCCCACCCCTTGATAAAGCAGGGTGTCATCTGCCAAAGCCCTGGCAGCAGCCACCAGTGCTGCCAAGTGCTTCTTGGAGGAAATGAGAAGCAAAAGGAAGGGTGAAGGCAAAAGAGCCTCAGTGGGTGGTGGTTTGTTAGAAAGCTCAGGTATCTCTTCCCTCTGGAGCCATCAGATGTGGGAGGCAAAGCACATGAAACCTTTATAAACAACAAGCCACCCATTGGTAAATAAAGAACTCGAGGCTGAAAGAAGGGGAGGAATAATTGTGTTCCTTAATTGTTCACTAGAACATTCCTCTTGTGCCTCCTGATACCCAGCCCAGCTTGGAAGGAGCAGCTGGCACGAGGAACAATCTCCAGATGGATCAGCAGTGGCACAGATACAGTTGTGCCTAGCTGGTGTGGAGCTGCTCTGATTTCTCAAGTTCCTTACCCAGCCAGATTTCCAAGTGATGATGTAGACAGAAACAGAGCCAGTCATGTCTGCAGGCAGGAGCTGTAATGCTGCCTCTCAATAAAACAACCTAAGGAGTGAAGCCAAGGCCACAGATATTACTCCCCTTGTAACTGAGTTATCATCAGATTGCCTCCTGCTAGCCACAGCTGGAGCCTTGTAGGGAGAGGTCTAGATTGCCTTAGAAGTGATGGACACAGATGGCACCGCTAGGTCATGGCCATGGCACAGATCTGGGGCTTTCTCAGCTCATCCAATTATTGGAAAGGGAGGGGAGGAGAAGTGGGAAGCTTGTTATTGATGAATTTAATATGGAACACAGATGTCAGAAGGTGAGAACTGGCTTCATTCAAATGGTGATAATGGCAGTGTGAGCAGCAGGGTGAGAAGCTGACCTCCTCTCCACCTAGTGACCTCACTGTGCACAGAGCTCTTAGTACTCCTGACAGCACCTGTGGTGTGGCTACCCATTCTGAATGCTTAAATCACAGAATGGGTTGGGTTGGAAGGGACCTTAAAGACCATGCAGTTGCAAGGGCAGGGACACCTCCAGCTAGGCTTCATCCAGCCTGGTCTTGAATATCTGGGCTCCTCAACTTAAGAAGGACATTAAGACTCCTGAACATGTCCAGAGAAGGGCAACAAAGCTGGGGAGGGGTCTGGAGCACAGCCCTGTGAGGAGAGGCTGAGGGAGCTGGGGTTGCTTAGCCTGGAGAAGAGGAGGCTCAGGGGAGACCTTCTTGCTCTCTCCAACTCCCTGAAGGGAGGTTGTAGCCAGGTGGGGGTTGGTCTCTTCTCCCAGGCAAGCAGCACCAGAAGAAGAGGACACAGTCTCAAGCTGTGCCAGGGGAGGTTTAGGCTGGAGGTGAGGAGAAAGTTCTTCCCAGAGAGAGTTGTTGGCCATTGGAATGTGCTGCCCAGGGAGGTGGTGGAGTCCCCATCCCTGGAGGTGTTCAAGAGGGGACTGGATGTGGCACTTGGTGCCATGGTTTAGTCATGAGGTGTTGGGTGACAGGTTGGTCTTGATAATCTTTGAGGTCTCTTCCAATCTTATTGATTCTGTGATTTTATGACCTCCAGCATTCTGTGATTTCCAGATTCACAGAATGGTTTAGGTTGGGAGGGACCTTGAAGATCATCCAGCTCCAACACCCCTGCCATGAGCAGGAACACCTCCCACTAGTTCAGATTGCTCAAAGTCTCATCCAACCTGGCCCTAAACACCTCCAGGGAGGGGGCAGCCACAGCCTCCCTGGGCAACCTGTTCCAGTCTCTCACCACCTTCACTGTCAAGAGTTTCTGCCTCATCTCCAGTATAATTCTGCCCTTTTTCCAGCTTAAATCCATTGTTCTTCATCCCATCACTACAGCCCATGTAAAAAGTCCATCCCCAACTTCCTTCTAGGCCCCCTTCAGCTACTGGAAGGCTGCCAGAAGGTCTCCCCGCAGCCTCATCATTAGCTCTGAGTCCTGAGAGAAGAGAAGAGAAGAGAAGAGAAGAGAAGAGAAGAGAAGAGAAGAGAAGAGAAGAGAAGAGAAGAGAAGAGAAGAGAAGAGAAGAGAAGAGAAGAGAAGAGAAGAGAAGAGAAGAGAAGAGAAGAGAAGAGAAGAGAAGAGAAGAGAAGAGAAGAGAAGAGAAGAGAAGAGAAGAGAAGAGAAGAGAAGAGAAGAGAAGAGAAGAGAAGAGAAGAGAAGAGAAGAGAAGAGAAGAGAAGAGTCTGCCCAGGGAGGTGGTGGAGTCTCCATCCCTGGAGGTGTTTAGGAAAAGCCTGGATGAGTCACTTGGTGCCATGGTTTAGCTGATGAGATGGTGTTGGGTGATAGTTTGGACTTGATGATCTCAAAGGTCTTTTCCAACCTGGTTAATTCTATTCTATTCTTTGATCTATAAAGCACAAAAATCCCTCACAAAATCAGAGAATGCACTTGGCTGGGAGGGATGTTCTTTAAAGCTCATCCAGTCCAATCACCCCTGCAGTAATCTGGGACATCCCCAGCTAGATCAGGTTGTTCACAGCCTGAACCATCCTGATCTTGAATGTTCCCAGGAAGGGGTCTCCAACACTCCCCTGTTCAACCTGATCCAATGTTCCACCACTCTCATTCTAAAGAAGCTGTTCCTAATGGCCAATCTACATCTAACCTGCTCTCGTTTCATACCACTGCCTCTTGTCCTAGTGCTACCTACCCTTGGGAACAGTCCCTCCTCAGTTTTCCTGTAGGTCTCCTTCAAGTACCAGAGAGCTGCTCGAACATCAACCCAGAACCTTCTCTTCTCCAGGCTGAGCAGCCCCAACTCTCCCAGCCGGTCTTTGTAGCAACGGTGCTCCAGACACCTGATCAGTTTTGTGACTCTCCTCTAGACCCTCTCCATCAGCTCCAGGTCTTCCCTGTATTGGGTGTCCCAGAGCCAGACCTAACCCTGCAGGTGAGGTCTCCCCAGAGCAGAGCAGAGGGGCAGGATCCCCTCTCTCCATCTCCAGCCAGACTGCTTTGGAGGCAGCCCAGGCTGCCCTTGGACTCCCATGCTGCAGGGTCACACTGCCTGCTCTTGTCTAGCTTCTCACCCACCAGCACCCCCAAGTCCGTTCATGGAATCAATATGGTTGGAAAAGACCTCAAGGATCATCAAGTCCAACCTGTCACCCAACACCTCATGACAACTAAACCATGGCACCAAGTGCCACATCCAATCCCTTCTTGAACACCTCTGGGGATGGGGACTCCACCACCTCCCTGGGCAGCACATTCCAATGGCCAATCTCTCTTTCTATGAAGAACTTTCTCCTCACCTACAGCCTAAACTTCCTTTGGCACAGCTTGAGACTGTGTCCTCAGGCTGCTTGCCTGGGAGAAGAGACCAACCCCCACCTGGCTACAACCTCCCTTCAGGGAGCTGGAGAGAGCAAGAAGGTCTCCCCTGAGCCTCCTCTTCTCCAGGCTAAGCAACCCCAGCTCCCTCAGCCTCTCCTCACAGGGCTGTGCTCCAGACCCCTCCCCAGCCTCATTACCCTCCTCTGGACACATTCAAGTGTCTCAATGTCCTTCTTCAATTGAGGGGCCCAGAACTGGACACAGTAACTTTCCTGCAGGACTGCTCCAGATCATGGATTGGTAGCAGCCTGGGCTGATAACAAGGATAAATTAATACTTCTGTATGCATTACTCACACTGAGGAAGGCAGCTCCTCACTGCTGGTTTAATTCTTGTTTGCTTTGAGAAGGCAGTGGCTGTGTGGAGTCTTCAGAGAGGGCAGTTCCAGGAGCAGACTTGCAAGTGAGGCTGTAGCTCCTCCAGATGAAGGATGTGCTTTACCTTTTAAAGTAGTATCTGGACTGCATTATCCTACTTAAACAATTCAGGGCTGCTGCAGGCAGCCTGCTGCTGAGAGTGCTTAACTTAAGTCAACAAGAACGAACTGCCTGCCTGATGCTGCTTGGTGAAATATTAATTCCCATTTCAGCTGGGGAAAAATAAAGGGAAGGAGTCCTTCCCTAGAACAGCCCCCATCAAAGCACTGCCCAAGGATGTAGACAGAAACATGCTAGACAGTAAAAATTAAGCCCAAATCAAACAGGGAGAAGATTTGAAATGTCATCCTTGCTATGCCTGAAAGAAATTGTTTTAACTGATGCTTCTTTTAATACATGATATCTATAAAGCATATATATATATATAATATATACATATGATTTATTTCCCTATGCAAACATCTCCTTGCACCTATCTCAACTCCTAGGCTCAAAGGATTGAAAAGCTAAGTAGATGCAAGTGGAGACAAAGAGGCTTCAGAGTGTTCAGCTGTGTTGGGCTGACCTGATTAACATGGTATTTCTTTTAATATATATTAATATATAGAGAGAGAGCATATAAATATGTATTATATATAAAGATATATGTCTAAAATACATGAATGTGCTCTTAATACACCTTTATTTAGTTATTTATTAATCCCTATGCAAAGCTCTCCTCTCTTTCAATACAAATAATCAATAATTATACATAGTTAAGAATTATATATGATAATATATTATATTAATTCTATTATATTATAATGTATTATAACATCACAGTATCACCAAGGTTGGAAGAGACCTCAAAGATCATCAAGTCCAACCTGTCACCACAGACCTCATGACTACTAAATCATGGCTTCAAGGACCACAGTATCGCCAAGGTTGGAAGAGACCTTGAGGATCATCGAGTCCAACCTGTCACCACAGACCTCATGACTAAACCATGGCACCAAGTGCCACATCTAATCTCCTCTTGAACACCTCCAGGGGTTGTCACTCCACCACCTCCCTGGGCAGCACATTCCAATGATGAATGACTCTCTCTGGGAAGAACTTTCTCCTCACCTCCAGCCTAAACTTCCCCTGGCGCAGCTTGAGACTGTGTCCTCTGGTTCTGGTGCTGGGTGCCTGGGAGAAGAGACCAACCCCCACCTGGCTACAACCACCTTTCAGGTAGTTGTAGAGGGCAATGAGGTCACCCCTGAGCCTCCTCTTCTCCAGGCTAAACAATCCCAGCTCCCTCAGCCTCTCCTCACAGGGCTGTGCTCCAGACTCCTCCCCAGCCTTTTTGCCCTTCTCTGGACACCTTCAAGTGTCTCGATGTCCTTCTTAAACTGAGGGACCCAGAACTGGACAGAATACTCAAGGTGTGACCTAACCAATACAGAGTACAGGAGCACAATGACCTCCCTGCTCCTGCTGGAGCCACGTGGCCATGTCCAGTTCCCTCTTGAACACCTCCAGGGATGGGGACTCCACCACCTCCCTGGGCAGCACATTCCAATGGCCAACAGCTCTCTCTGGGAAGAACTTTTTCCTCACCTTCAGCCTAAACCTCCCCTGGCACAGCTTGAGACTGTGTCCTCTTGTTCTGGTGCTGCTTGCCTGGGAGAAGTTGGCTGCTTGCCAACTCCCACCTGGCTACAACCTCCCTTCAGGGAGTTGCATACAGCAAGAAGGTCTCCCCTGAGCCTCCTCTTCTCCAGGCTAAGCAACCCCAGCTCCCTCAGCCTCTCCTCACAGGGCTGTGCTCCAGACCCCTCCCCAGCTTTCTTGCCCTTCTCTGGACACCTTCCAGCAACTCAACATCTTTCCTAACCTGAGGAGCTCCAGAACTGGACACAGTAAACCCAACCCAGCCTCATCCTCTCTACGGGAACAACGTGTTCCTTAAGAGGAGGCAGTGATTGACTCAAGTGAATCTAATAAAATACTTCCTAAAAGGTTTCCCTCCTGCCAAAAGATAATATTGACTCTCTCTTTTGTCCCCTTTCACTTACAAGAGCAGAAATCTTTCTGAACATAAAAGAAATGTTATCCTTTGTATTTATTTATTTCCCCACCACCACCACCTTTTTTCCCCCACTCTACCTAGGGAACAAAAATGTTAGTTGCTCTTTTTTCATTAAGAGCTTTCCCAGCCTGATTGTAGAAACACTCAGACAAAGGCTTTCTGAGAAGTGTTTCTGAAGCTCTTAGGCTACTGAGAAGATATTACACAACCACAGATCACTGCAGGAGTAAACTCCTGCTCTAAATGTCAGCCACTTATTAAAATCCCCCTGCTCCTGCTACTTGGACCAACATGAAGACTTATGGAAAGTGCTTCATTTCCCTTCACAGCTGCCTGGAAGGGAGCTTGGAGTGAGGTGGGGGTCAGTCTTGTCTCCCTGGTAGCAGGTGATGTGAGAAAGGTTCAACCAAGCTAGAAAGGTTTTGGACCACTAGATGGATAAGGAACTGGCTTGATGGCTGCACCCAAAGAGTGGCTGTCAATGGCTCCATGTCCCAGTGGAGGCCAGGGACAAGTGGAGTCCCTCAGGGATCAGTCCTGGCACCAGGCTTGTTCAACATCTCTGTGGGTGCCATGGACAGTGGCACTGAGTGCACCCTCAGCAAGTTTGCTGATGACACCAAGCTGTGTGGTGCAGCAGACAGCTGGAGGGAAGGGAGGCCATCCAGAGGGACCTGGACAGGCTGGAGAGGTGGGCACAAGCCAACCTCAGGAGGTTCAACAAGACCAAGTGCAGGGTCCTGCATCTGGGTGGAGGCAATCCCAGGCACAAATGCAGGCTAGGCAGGGACTGGCTGGAAAGCAGCCCTGAGGAGAGAGACGTGGGGGTGCTAGGGGAGGAGAAGCTCAACAGGAGCTCTCAGTGTGCACTTGCAGCCCACAAAGCCAATCAGATCCTGGGCTGCATCAGGAGAAGTGTGGCCAGCAGGTCAAGGGAGGTGATTCTCCCCCTCTGCTCAGCTCTGGGGAGACCCCACCTGGAGTACTGCCTCCAGTTCTGGAGCCCCTATTACAAGAGGGATGTGGAGGTGCTGGAAGGTGTCCAGAGAAGGAGCAGGAGGATGATCAGAGGGCTGGAGCACCTCTCCTGTGAGGACAGACTGAAGGAGTTGGGGCTGTTCAGTCTGCAGAAGAGAAGGCTCCGAGGTGACCTCATTGTGGCCTTCCAGGATGTGAAGGGGGCTACAGGAAGGCTGGGGAGGGACTGCTCAGGATCTGACGTAGTGATAGGACTAGGGGGAATGGAATGAAGCTGGAGGTGGGGAGATTCAGGCTGGAGGTGAGGAGGAAGTTCTTCCCCATGAGAGTGGTGAAGCCCTGGAATGGGTTGTCCAGGGAGGTGGTCGAGGCCCCGTTCCTCGAGGTGTTTAAGCCCAGGCTGGATGAGGCTCTGTCCAGCCTGATCTAGTGTGGGGTGTCCCTGCCCATGGCAGGGGGGTTGGAACTAGATGATTCTTGTGGTCCCTTCCAACCCTGAATGATACTATGATACTATGAATATAGGGCTGAGGATCACACAGAGACCCTCACTGAAGACAGCCACAGCCTACCACCACCACAGCAAAGCAGAGAGTGGTCTAATGATGCACCACCAGCCTCCAAATCCATCAGCTGAAGCACACATTTACACCAGCTCTGTGTTGAGCTGAAATCACTCAGGTGGACAGGATTCCAGCCTCTAGATTTGGTCTCAGGGACTGTTATAAATCTCATTCTCTCCTCTCTCCCTCTCTCTCTCTCTGCCTCTCTCCTGTTTGTTTGTTTTCTTCTTGCTCATGTTCTGAACACTGCTTGGAAAATAAAGTGGTTTGATGCTCCAGGGATGCTCAAGTGAGCTAAAGGTAGATGTAGAGTGGAGATGTTGTTAAGAGAGTGGCAAAAGGAGGAGGAATGAAGAATGATGCTTTAGCAATGAACAGAAATGGATAGTTTTAATTCTCTGAAAGTGAACATTTTAGAGGGGGAAAAGATCCAGAAAAGTTCCTGGTTTATTATCTATATAGATATATACACACAATAAACCTACTGCTATGTTGAAAGGAAAATGACACCCCTAGGAAATGCAAGACCTCCTTTTTCTTGATGCAGTTCAGGTTTGGTGCTGAAGCTATTGGTGTTGGTGAGATTTATGTGGCTGTACCACACCTGGGAAGTAGTGAGAGAGTAATGTCTCCTGCTGGCAGCTTCAGGAAGAGGGACATGGAGCTGCTGGAGTGGGTCCAGGGGAGGGCCATAAAGATGATCAGAGGGCTGCAGAACCTCCCCTAAAAGGGACAGGCTGAGAGAGTTGGGGCTGATCAGCCTGGAGAAGGGAAGGCTCTGGGGTGACCTTAGAGCAGCCTTCTGGTACCTGAAAGGAGGCTCACAAGGAGGCTGGGAAGGGACTTTTGACAAGGGCTTGGAGTGATAGGATGAGGAAGAATGGATTGAAGCTTGAGGAGGGCAGAGTTAGGCTGGAGATGAAGAAGAAATTCTAGTGAGGGTGGGGAGACACTGAACAGGTAGCCCAGGGAGGTTGTTGCTGTCCCCTCCCTGGAGGTGTTTAAGGCCAGGTTGGATGAGACCTTGAGCAATCTGCTCTAGTGGGAGGTGTCTCTGCCCATGGCAGAGGGGTTGGAACTGGGTGATCTTTAAGGTCCCTCCCAACCTAAACCATTCTGTGAATCACAAAAAGCTAGGGGTTGGAAGAGACCTCCACAGATCAAGTCCAACCTCCTCACACAGCAAGACCTCATAGGGCAGGTGACACAGGAACATGTCCAGGTGAGGTGTGAATGCTTTCCCTTGTCTAACAACACACTGGATGTCACAGTAGTATCACAGCATCACCAAGCAGTTTTCCTTATTGTTTTCCATGCTGTATTTGGTTGGCTGTTGTAACTAATTCTATCAATCAATTGAATGCAGTGATTAAACTATAGGTTGTCCAGGAAGGCTGTGGAGCCAGCATCCCTGCAGGTGTTCTTGAAGTGTGTGGCCATGGCACTTTGGGACATGGTTTAGTGGCCATGATGGTCTTAGGCTGATGATTGGACCTCTAAGACCAGAGTCCAACCATCAGCCTAAGACCACCATGGCCTCTAAACCATGGATGTGGTGCTGAGGGACATGGCTGAGCAGTGGAATCAGATAATGGTTGGCCTTGATGATCGCAGAATCACCAAGGTTGGAAGAAACCTCAAAGATCATCAAGTCCAACCTGTCACCACAGACCTCATGACTAAACCATGGCACCAAGTGCCACATCCAATCCCCTCTTGAACACCTCCAGGGGTGGGGACTCCACCACCTCCCTGGGCAGCACATTCCAATGGCCAACAGCTCTCTCTGGGAAGAACTTTCTCCTCACCTCCAGCCTAAACCTCCCCTGGCACAGCTTGAGTCTCTGTCCTCTAATCCCAGAGATCTCTTCCAGCTGAAACAATTCCATGGCTCCACAAATTCATCCACTTGTAATGGTGACAAAGGACAGGAGGAGCTGGAGATTGGTGCTTCAGTCCTTGTGTGCAGCCAGACTTGCAAAGGCCAAATGTCAGAAGCAGCAACATTGAAAAAAGCATTGAGCTGAGAATTCCCAGAATCACAGAATGCATTGGGTTGGAAGGGTCCCTCAGAGGTCATCTTGTCCAGCCCTGCTGCAGCCAGCATGGACATCTTTAACTAGATCAGGTGGCTCTGGGGCCCATCAGGCTTGACCTGAAAATTTTAGGGGAAATTACATCTTCAGGCATTTCTCTGAAGTATCCTTGGAGAAATACTGCTTTCTGAAGTTCAAAAAGAGGCAGGAAAATGATGTGCCAGTGCTGAGGAGCATCTTGGGGAGCATAAGGAGACAGCAAATGCTCTACAGAGACAGAGCAGAAGCCATCCAAATGAACAGGAGACCTTCCAGACACTGTGGTAAGAGTCTGGCATGAGCCAGCACTGCTCCCAAACAATTAACAGATCTCATCCTTTCTTCATCCCCTTTGCCCCAACCCAGCCCAACAGCCCTGTTGCAGCAGCTAATTAGCATTTGAGAGATGGCAAGAGAGTCCCTGTCTGGTTTAATTAGTAAACTATTGGTTAATCTAGAGTGAATCAAACGAGCTCTGAAGGGCCCTGTGCTGGTTTGTTGATGAGTTTCTCCTTCTGAAATGCATTCTAGATAAATATTTAATTGCTGCATTTCTCTCCAGGGGGCAGGAGGGAGTGAGTCAATCTTTTCAGAAGTGAATCAATCCTTCCCAAAGAGGCAACAAGGAGAAAGGAGGTGAAATCTGGAGTGGGGTACTGGTAGACATTTCACACAGCCCATCCTCCTCTACAGTAGCAAAGATGAATCAAAGAATCACAGAATCACCAAGGTTGGAAGAGACCTCAAAGATCATCAAGTCCAACCTTCCACCACAGACTTCATGACTAAACCATGGCACCAAGTGCCACATCCAATCCCCTCTTGAACACCTCCAGGGATGGGGACTCCACCACCTCCCTGGGCAGCACATTCCAATGGCCAACAACTCTCTCTGGGAAGAACTTTCTCCTCACCTCCAGCCTCAACCCCCCCTGGTGCAGCTTGAGACTGTGTCCTCTTGTTCTGGTGCTGGTTGTCTGGCACAAGAGACCAACCCCTACCTGGCTACAACCTCCCTGCAGGGAGTTGTAGACAGCAAGAAGGTCTCCCCTGAGCCTCCTCTTCTGCAGGCTAAGCAACCCCAGCTCCCTCAGCCTCTCCTCACAGGGCTGTGCTCCAGACCCCTCCCCAGCCTCCTTGCCCTTCTCTGGACATGTTCAAGAGTCTCAATGTCCTTCTTAAACTGAAGTGTCCCAGAACTGGACACAGGACTCAAGGTGTGCCCTAACCAGTGCTGAGCACAGGGCACAATGACCTCCCTGCTCCTGCTGGCCACACTCTTCCTGATCCATGCCAGGATGCCATTGGCCTTCTTGCCCACCTGGGCACACTGCTGGCTCATGTTCAGCTGTTGTCAACCAGTGCCCTCAGGTCCCTTTCTGTTTGGCTGCTCTCCATGAGTGAACTTCTCCTGTAGTCAAAACCTTTGTGCTTTCTATGAATAAATTCCAATGGCTCTCCTCAAACCCCTGTTGTGTGATAACTTCCTGTATCCTATAAGAGGTAGGAAAGGGGAGAAAAAACAATAAGAGAGTCCTGACATCTTAGCTGAAGTAATATTTTGTTAAGTAGTAAAGGCAGAGATCATTTATTCAGTGGTGGAGCAGGCAGGGACTCCATCTTAGCTAAAAATCAATCCACTGCTAATCTTTTGCTGCTGTAGTGTTTTAATTTCCCTGCCAATACAGCAACAACAATAAAAACATAGAAGCTATAAATGAAGTGATTAGCTTGCTCTTTTCTTCTTTTTCCTCTGTGGAATTTCCACCTAAAGAAAAAAAAAGGGCTCTAGAATGTTTTATCCCTCCTTAGAAACAAGCTGGTGTGGGGAGTAATTAAAATGAGAGCATGAGGTGATGTTCAACCCAAAGCAGGTGACAGGGAGAAGTCACTTTTCACTCTCCCTTCAATCTCAAGCAGCAAAGGGCAAGGTCTTGGTGCAAGGAAACCTCACATGTGTGGAAAGTAATTCAACACCAGCGCTCCAAATCACCACCTAAGCCTTCTAGAAGGTAACACCTTCTCTCCTAGGAAACTTGCATTAGGCCAGGGGAGGGTCAGGTTGGGTATTAGGACAAATTTCTTCACAGAAAGGGTTGTCAAGACCAGGGAGAGCAATAGAACAGGGAGAGCAATAGACCAGAACAGGTTGGAAGAGACCTTCAAGATCATCGTGTCCAACCTATCATCCAACATCACCTAATCAGCTAAACCATGCAACCAATAGGGATAGCAATAGACCAGGGATGGCAATAGACCAGGGATGGCAATAGACCAGGGATGGCAATAGACCAGGGATAGCAATAGACCAGGGATGGCAATAGACCAGACCAGGTTGGAAGACACTTTTGAGACTAAGTCCAACCTATCACCCAACACCATCTAATCAACTAAACCATGGCACCAAGTGCCTCATCCAGGCTCTTCCTGAACACCTCCAGTGATGGTGACTCCACCACCTCCCTGGGCAGCACATTCCAATGGCCAATCTCTCTTGCTGGGAAGAACTTCTTCCTAACGTCCAGTCTAAACCTCCCCTGGTGCAGCTTGAGACTGGGTCCAGAGCAGGCTGCCCAGGGAGGTGGTGGAGTCCCCATCCCTGGAGGTATTTAAGAGGCACGTGGATGTGGAGCAGTGGTGGGATTGAGAGCTCCAGGTGAGAGGCTGGATTTGATGGTCTCAAAGATCTCTTCCAACCTCAACAGTTCTACGACCGAAGGGCAAAGAGCAGCCTTAATTCCAGTGATAAGGACATTATGGCTTTGTGGTTTTCAGTTGATGGCAATCCCATGTAAGTATGTTTTCACAACAAACCTACATTTTGTCTTCAGTGAAGCAAGAAGCTTATGGAAGGCAGCCATAGAAACACAGAATGGTAGGGGTTGGAAGGGATCTCTGCAGATGACCCAGTCCAACCCCCCAGTCAGAGCAGGATCACCTAGGGAAGGTCACACAGGAACACATCCAGGTGGGGTTAGAAAATACCCAGGAGATTCCACAACCTCCCTGTGAAGCCTGCTCCAGGGCTCAGCACTCTCACAGTGAAGAATTTTCTCCTCATGTTGAGGAGGAACCTCCTGGGCTCCAGTTTGTGTCCATTGCCCCTTGTCCTGTTCCCAGGACACCACCGAGCAGAGCCTGGCCCCTTCTTGCCCCCCACCCATCAGATATTTACACACATTGATCAGATCCCCTCTCAGCCTTCTCTTTCAACAGTCACCAGCCCCTGGGCTCTCAGCCTTTCCTCATGAGAGAAATGTTCCAGCTCTTTCATCATCCTCATCAACCAGCCTGGAAGGATCTCTCATGTGTGGTGCTGTATACATTAAACTCAGCTATGAGCTTTTGGTGAATCATCCTCGAATGAGGTCTAAAATGTGACTCATTCAAGGCATATTTGGATCCCTTTGTTTATCTCAGGGCACAAAACAATTGCCTTGCAACACTCAGGCAAGCCATGGGGCATTCAATGTAAGCAGTAAGTCCAGACTGAGAGCCATCAAAAATGGATGTAGTTCTCCTTCCCACATGAAGTGCATGTGCCTGTGAGGAAGAGGAGGAAGGTGGAGAGAGAAACACAGAATCAACCAGATTGGAAAAGACCTCAGAGATCATCAAGTCCAAACTATTACCTAACACCTCCTGACAACTAAACTATGGATCCAAGTGCCACATCCAAGCCTTTTTTGAGCACCTCCAGGGATGGTGACTCCACCACCTCCCTGGGCAGCACATTCCAATGGCCAGTCTCTCTTGCTGGGAAGAACTTCTTCCTAACATCCAGCCTAAACCTCCCCTGGCACAGCTTGAGTCTCTGTCCTCTTGTTCTGGTGCTGGTTGCCTGGGAGAGGAGACCAACCACCTCCTCGCTATAACCTCCTTTCAGGTAGCTGTAGAGGGCAATCAGGTCAACAAAAATTTAGCAACAAAAAGTTGCTGCAAGCCTGAAGCTGAAGTAACTAATCTCTTGGTGACTTGTGTGGAGGGTTTTATGTTCTGCCTTGCCTAGGAGGTCATAAAAAAATCATACCTCAGCTACTCAAGCCACCTGGCAGGTTTCTGAGTTAAGGAACCCATCCCACAAACCTGCAGATGGGCAGGGAGAGATGTCCCTCTTTCTGTAGAGCAGGCAGGAAATATTCATTCACAGCTGGCAGGGCAACCCAAATTCCCTGCACCAACAATAAAGGATAAAGCTCCACTTCAGCCATTTATTTGGGCGGAAATGGAGGGGCAACACAAACCAAAGCCTACCCCAAACCTGAACCAAAGCCAAAAAGCTAAACCCAAAGAGGCCAAATCGCCAAAGCCAACCACAGCCACAACCACAACCCCAAGCCCAAGCCAAAGCCAACCCCAACCCCAAGCCAAAGCCAACCCCAACCCCAAGCCAAAGCCAACCCCAACCCCAAGGTAAAGCCAACCCCAACCCCAAGCCAACTCCAGAGCCAACCCCAAGCCCAAGCCAACACCAAAGCCAACCCCAAGCCAAAGCCAACCCCAACCTCAAGCCAAAGCCAACCCCAAGCCAAGCCAAAGCCAACCCCAAGCCCACCCCAACCCCAAGCCAAGGCCAAAGCCAAGCCCAAGCCAACGCCAAAGCCAACCCCAACCCCAAGCCAACGCCAAAGCCAACCCCAACCCCAAGCCAAGGCCAAAGCCAAGCCCAAGCAAACACCAAAGCCAACCCCAACCCCAAGCCAACTCCAGAGCCAACCCCAACCCAAAGCCAAAGCCAACCCCAACCCCAAGCCAACGTCAAAGCCAACCCCAACCCAAAGCCAACCCCAAAACCAAACACAGCCCACCCCAACCAAAACAATCCTACAAGGCAATATTTGGTACTGAGAGACAACTGAAAGTGGGAAGCCAAAAATTTGAGTGGATTAGAGCTTATTCTTCAAGGTGTTTTGTGAGGGAATTGATTAGTGTTTGGCCTATGATTTCCCACGCCGAAGAGATTAAAGTGTTGCAGATGTGGTTGTGTGGAGACCCAGTTCTGAAGGCAACAAATGGGTCTCAAATCCATACAGGCAGGAAAAGAAAACAAAACCCAGAAGCAAAACCAAGAAAACCCTCACAGATAATAGGAAATTGATTCAGTATTGCATCTCCTAAGACAATCAATTGGATTCTGAGCAATTGTTGGTTGCAAACTGTTGCAAGTTGTTATGCTGCACATAAAACAAAAACTCAAAGTTATCACACTGGCCAAAACCAAAAAAATATAAATCCATAAATGAATTAGCATCAGAGGCCACTTAAATGGAATTAAGGGCACAAAGGTGATTTGTGTGTGTGTGTCCAGGTTTTCTATCATATTAAGTTGCCAACAGGCATGAGGAGGGCTAGGAGTAGAGTAGAGTAGACTAGACTAGAGTAGAATTAACCAGGTTGGAAGAGACCTTCAAGATCATCAAGTCCAACCTATCATCCAACACCACCTAATCAACTAAACCATGCAACCAAGCACCCCATCCAGTATCTTCCTGAACACCTACAGGGATGGTGACTCCACCACCTCCCTGGGCAGCACATTCCAATGGCCAATCTCTCTTGCTGGGAAGAACTTCTTCCTAACCTCCAGCCTAAACCTCCCCTGGCACAGCTTGAGACTGTGTCCTCTTGTTCTGGTGCTGGGTGCCTGGGAGAAGAGAAAAACCCCCACCTGGCTACAACCTCCCTTCAGGGAGTTGGAGAGAGCAATGAGGTCTCCCCTGAGCCTCCTCTTCTCCAGGATAAGCAACCCCAGCTCCCTCAGCCTCTCCTCACAGGGCTGTGCTCCAGACCCCTCCCCAGCTTTCTTGCCCTTCTCTGGACACCTTCCAGCAGCTCAACATCTTGCCTAACCTGAGGGGCCTAGAACTGGACACAGGACTCAAGGTGTGGCCTAACCAGTGCAGTGTACAGGGGCACAATGACCTCCCTGCTCCTGCTGGCCACAGTGTTCCTGATCCATGACAGGATGCCATTGGCCTTCTTGGCCACCTGGGCTGTGTGTGTGAGGCTGAGGAGAGTTACTCCTTGAGGTGCTTTCTGCTTTTTGGTTTCTGCACCCCAGTGAACACACAGCACACTCCTGCTTCTGTT
Organism: Melanerpes formicivorus; assembly: GCF_026170545.1. Lineage (NCBI taxonomy): Eukaryota > Metazoa > Chordata > Aves > Piciformes > Picidae > Melanerpes > Melanerpes formicivorus. The sequence goes on along the minus strand of NW_027142658.1, from coordinate 85,501 downwards.
TCCTTTAATCTCAGGACATGGAATTCAAAAAGCTGCAGACTGGGTAAGACACCTGGCTTTGCCTCAGTGCCTAGAGTCAAATATAAAAGGTGCTATGGATGTTGTGTTGCCACTTTTCACCTTAAACTATCTAATGAGGTCTCCAGGGCTGGCAGCAGAGCTCACAGCCCTCAGCTGGATACCTGAGTTGCCTCCAGAATGAATACAGGAATGAGCTCAGGCTGTGTGCTAGGACACTGGCAAGCAAACTAAGAAACCCAAACCAGAATTGTTTCTGTTGGAAATGAGCTTTAAGATAATTGAGTCCAGCGGGCAGACTAACCCCACCACAGCCACTAAACCATGTCCCCAAGTGCCATGGCCACAGGTTTCTTGAACACCTCAAGGGATGGGGACTGCCCAGGAAACATTAGAATAGAATAGAATTAGAATTAGAATAGACCAGGTTGGAAGAGACCTTTGAGATCATCAAGTCCAACCTGTCACCCAACACCATCTAATCAACTAAACCATGGCACCAAGAACCCCATCCAGTCTCTTCCTAAACACCTCCAGTGATGGTGACTCCACCACCTCCCTGGGCAGCACATTCCAATGGCCAATCTCTCTTTCTATGAACTTCTTCCTAACATCCAGCCTAAACCTCCCCTGGTGCAACTTGAGACTGTGTCCTCTTGTTCTGGTGCTGCTTGCCTGGCAGAAGAGACCAACCCCTTCCTGGCTACAACCTCCCCTCAGGTAGGTGTAGACAGCAAGAAGGTCTCTCCTGAGCCTCCTCTTCTCCAAGCTAAACAATCCCAGCTCCCTCAGCCTCTCCTCCTAGGGCTTGTGCTCGAGGCCTCTTCTTTCCTAGAGTGGCAGATCAAGGGCTTGCTCTGCTGGATGCCACAGCTAAGTCACAGCTAATTAAAGAGGGGTTGTTGCTGCATTAACTCCTGACAGGAACAACTGAAGGAACATCTCAAGCAGTTTAGGGTGGTGGCACTGGGATGAGATCACAGATTTTTGGTGGGGTTTGGTTTTGATTTACAGAACCTGGCTCCTGCCCTCACTGAGAGCTACACCACCTCGAAGAGCTGCTAAGATGCATGTGGATGGTTGCTGGGGTTACTAAGGGTAGGAAGAAAATGGTTCTCACTGTTTGCCTTCTATAAATCCCTGCTGGGGTTTGCAGAAGGGCTGCTTTCCAATGTGTAGGAGGTCTCTGATCCCAAGAGCATTGCATGTTTTGATCACTGCACTGAGAGAAAACAAAGGTGGTGGTGGGGGAGAAATAAACAGGGAAGAATGTTCTCCAAAACTTAATTTTCTTATCACAGAATCAGAATGCTAGGGGTTGGCAGGGACATCAAAAGCTGATCCAGCCCAGCCCCCCCTGCCAGAGCAGGGTCACCTAGAGCAGATCACACAGGAACACAGCCAGGATGCTTGTTAATATCTCCAGAGAGGGAGACTCCACAACCCCCATGGGCAGCCTGCTCCAGGGCTCTGTCACCCTCATAGGGAGATAATTCTTCCTTCTGTTTCCATGGAACTTCCTCTGCCTCAACTTCTACCACTGCCCCTTGTGCTGGCATTGGGCATCACCCAGCAGAGCCTGGCTCTGGCCTCTGGGCACTCACCCTGCACATCTTGATCAACAGCAATGAGGTCACCTCTCAGGCTCCTCCTCTCCAAGCTACAGAGCCCTCAGCTCCCTCAGGCTCTCCTCATAAGAAAGATGTTCTACTCCCTCCATCATCTTTGTGGCTCTGTGCTGGACTCTGGCAGGCAGTTCCCTGAGGTTCTTCTTGACCTGAGGCGCCCAGAACTGGACACAATAGTCCAGATGTGTCCTCACCAGGGCAGAGTATAGGGAAAGGAGAACCTCTCTGGATCTACTCACCACAGCCCTTCTAATCCACCCCCAGATGCCCTTGCTCTTCTTGGCCACCAGAGCACATTGCTGGCTCATGGGCATCCTTCCACCCACCAGGATCCTCAGGTCCTTTTCCCCTACACTGCTCTCCAGCAGCTCAGTCCCCTACCTCTCCTGCTCCAAGGGGTTGTTCTTTCCCAGATGCAAGACTCTTCTCTTGCCCTTGTTGAATTCCATTCCATTTCTCCCTGCCCAGCTCTCAGCCTGTCCAGATCAGGCTGAATGGCAGCACAACCCTCCTGGGGCAGCCACTCCACCCAGTTTGGTGCCACCAGCAAACTTGCTGCCAGTGCCCTGATCCAGATCCTTGGTGAATATATTGAATAGTCCTGGTCCCAGTACTGACCCCCTGAAGGACTCCACTAGATACAGACCTCCAACTAGACTCCATCCCATTTTTCCTCCTAGGTATTTCGGCACTGCTTCAGCTGCATCCATATTCATCCAGGGTTTTTCAATGGCTTCATAATCTTCACTGAATTTGTACTTAGGTTTTAATGAGTGTAATAAAATCAGCTTAATCTGAGGTCACAGGAGGTGTGAGGGAAGCTTTTCTCCCATTAAATTGCATGATACCTTGGTTTGACCTAGCCCATGAGTTTCAGCACAGAGGAAAACTGAAGCCTTGGACACATGCTTAATGAATGGGAGCTCAGAGAAACCATACTGGACTAACTGGACTGCAAGGAGGGAATAAAGATGGAGCTAAAAATAGAGGTGCATAAAAATCCATGTAATACAGAAGATGATTTAATAGCTTACTGGAAATGAAAGTATTAACTGCTCAGAAATCAATGTTATAGCAAGCTGCAAAAATGAGGGGGGTTGGGAATTACTTACAGGAAGGTTGTAACTCCTTCTGGTGTCAAAGTTCATTATGAATTTTCCCCCCCACTCCCCCCTCCCAGCCATAGCAGCAGCAGCAGGTTCCTTGGTCAAAGCACTGCTGCAAAAAGGAAAATGAGCAGGCACAGAAGTGTCAGGGCTGGAAGGGATCTCAAGGATCATCCAGTTCCAAGCCCACTGTCATGGGCAGGGACATCTCACACTACAGCAGGTTGCTCAGAGCCACATTCAGCCTGGACTCAAAAAAATGAGTCTTCTGCTCAGTCAAAACTTGAGACTGTGTCCTCTTGTTCTGGTGCTGCTTGCCTGGGAGAAGAGACCAACACCCTCCTGGCTACAACCTCCCTTCAGGGAGTTGGAGACAGCAAGAAGGTCTCCCCTGAGCCTCCTCCAGGCTAAGCAACCCCAGCTCCCTCAGCCTCTCCTCACAGGACTGTGCTCCAGACCCCTCCCCAGCTTTCTTGCCCTTCTCTGGACACGTTCAAGAGTCTCAATGTCCTTCTTAAACTGAGGGGCCCAGAACTGGACACAGGACTCAAGGTGTGACCTAACCAGTGCTGAGCACAGGGCACAATGACTTCCCTGCTCCTGCTGGCCACACTCTTCCTGATGCAGGCCAGGATGCCATTGGCCTTCTTGGCCACCTGGGCACACTGCTGGCCCATGTTCAGCCTACTATCAACCAGTATCCCCAGGTCCCTCTCTGCCTGGCTGCTCTTCAGCCCCTCTGACCCCAGCCTGTAGCACTGCATGGGGTTGTTGTGGTCAATGTGTAGAACCCAGCACTTAGATCTGCCAAATCTTTTTTTTTCTGCTTTTATTTTTGCTCACAACTGCTTCAAACTTTCTCATCAGCCACCAGAGTCCCCTCCTGGTTCAGAGTTGCATCTTTTATGGCTTAAAAAACTGCCAACATCTTCTTGGGGTGCTGTTAACAGTGAGCATCATTTGCTTCCCCAACCTCTCAATGCTTGTCTTGGCACATATTATTGTTCCTTGTTTAATAACTGGAATGAAGCTGGAGTAGACTAATTACTGCAGTCAATCTGTATTAGTTGATTTAATCAGGAGAAGAGGCTAAGCTGCACAATTATTTACTTCTGGGGAAACTCCACACAAATCAGCTGGTGGCAGAAGCAAAGATTTCCCTCACTAATTTTTGCCTCTCTTGCCTTACTTCCCAGCTTGCCTTACAGACAGAGCTATAAACCAGGGCTAGTGGATGCAGTCTTGAGAGGCCAAAGGGTTACAGTGCTGTGATACAAGGGGGAAGGGGACAGAGAGGAGGGGGGAAGGAAAATAATATAAGGAAAAGAATAGTTTAAAGAAAAAATAGCAGAAGGAGGAAGCAAAAGAAAAAAACAAAAGGAAAATAATAATAGACTTTTTTAATGGCAGAAGGAGAAAGCAAAAGATTAAAAACAAAAGGAATATAATAATATATTTTTTAATGGCAGAAGGAGAAAGCAAAAGAAAAAATAAGAAAGGGAAAAGAATAATAAAAAAATGGAGAAAGAAAAAGAAAAACTAAGAAAATAAAAATAATCATTTTAAAATGACAGAAGAAGAAAGAAGAAGAAAAATAAGAAAGGGAAAAGAGTAATGAAAAAAGGCAGAACAAGAAAGCAAAAGAAAAAGAGGAAGGGAAAACTGTAATAAAAAAAGGCAGAAGGAGAAAGAAGAATAACAAAAGGAAAAGAATGATTAAAAAAGGCAGAAGGAGAAGGAAAAACAACAAAAGGAAAAGAATAACTACAAAAAGGCAGAAGGAGAAAGAAAAATAACAAAAGGAAAAGAATGATTAAAAAAGGCAGAAGGAGAAAGAAAAAGAAAATAAAAGGAAAATAGTTTTTAAATGGCAGAAGAAGAAAAAAAAGGAAAAAAGAAAATAAAAAGTAATAATTTAAATGGTAGAAGGAGAAAGAAAAATAAAATATAATAAAAGAAAAATAATAATTTTTAAATTACAGAAGAAAGAAAAATAGGAAAGGGAAAAGAATAATGAAAAAAGGCAGAAGGAGAAAGCAAAATAAAATGAAGAAGGGAAAAGAATAATAAAATAGGAAGAAGAAAAAAAAAAAGGAAACAATAAAAGCAGAAAGAGAAAACATAAGAAAAGGCAGAAAGAGAAAGCAAAAGAAAAATAAGAAAGGGAAAAGAATAATAAAATAGGAAGAAAAAAAAAAGGAAACATAAGAAAAGCAAAAGAATAATTAACAAAAAGGCAGAAGGAGAAAGGAAAAGAAAAAGAAAACAAAAGGGAAATAATTTTCACATGGCAGAAGAAGAAAAAAGGGGGGGAAAAGAAAAGAAAAATAATAATATAAAAAATGGTAGAAGGAGAAAGAAAAAGGAAAAATAAGGAAAGAAAAATAATAAATTTGGTAAAGGGCAGAAGAAGAAAGGAAAAGAAAAAAAAAAAGAAGAAAACAACAACAACAAAAAAAAGGGAAAATAATTTTAAAAGGCCAGAAGGAGAAAAAAACAAGAAAAATAAAAGCAGAAAAGAAAATTAATAATAAATGGCAGAAGGAGGAAGAAAAAGAAAATCAGCAAAAGGAAAAGAAGAGTTTTTAAGAGGGTAGAAGAGGAAAGAAAAAGGACAAAAAAAAAAGAAAAGGAAAATAATAATTTTTAAATGTCAGAAGAAAAAGAAAGAAAAAAGCACAACAGAAAAATGATGATTTTAAAAAGGGAAGAAAGGGAAAGAAAAAGAAAAATAAGAAAGGGAAAAGAATAGCTAAAAAAAGGCAGAAGGAGAAAGCAAAAGAAAAAGAACAAAAGGAAAAGAATAAGTTTTTTTAAAGGGCAGAAGAAGAAGGAAAAAGGGGAAAAAAAGGAAAATAATGATTTTAAAATGTTAGAAGAAGAAGGGGGAAAAAAACAGAAAAGAAAAATAATAATAATTGGTAAAATGGCAGAAGGAGAAAGAAGAAGAAACATAACAAAAGGAAAAGAATAACAAAAATTTGGAAGCCTTCCAGTACCTGAAGGAGGACAAAAGAAAGCTGGGAAGGGAGTTTTGACAGGGGATTGCAGTGATAGGATGAGAGGGAGTGGATTAAACCTTGAAGAGATTTAGACTGGAGATTGGGAAGAAATTCCTTCCAGTGAGGCTGGTGAGGCACTGGAATAGGTTGCCCTGGGAAGTGGTGGTGGCTCCATCCTTGAAGACATTCAGGGTCAAGCTTGATGTGGCCCTGAACTACCTGATCTAGTTGGAGATCATAGAAGATCATAGAATCATAGAATCAATAAGGTTGGAAGAGACCTCAAAGATCATCAAGTCCAACCTGTCACCCAACACCTCTTGACTACTAAACCATGGCATCAAGTGCCACATCCAGTCTCTTCCTAAACACCTCCAGTGATGATGACTCCACCACCTCCCTGGGCAGCACATTCCAATGGCCAATCTCTCCCTCTGGGAAGAACTTTCTCCTAACATCCAGCTTAAGCCTCCCCTGGCACAACTTGAAACTGTGTCCTCTTGTTCTGGCACTGCTTGCCTGGGAGAAGAGACCACCCCCCAGCTGGCTACAACCTCCCTTCAGGGAGTTGTAGAGAGCAAAAAGGTCTTCTCTGAGCCTTCTCTTCTCCAGGCTAAGCAACCCCAGCTCCCTCAGCCTCTCCTTGTGGGACTTATTATTATTATTATATAATAAAATAATTATAATTATTATTATTATGCATCAATAACACAACCTGGGAGGGATCCCAGAAGGAAGAGGGAAAGGATTTTCTCATAGCTAACTCAATTTTTATTCAAGGGTTTGCTTTTTTTCCCACACTTATTTAGCCACAGAAAATCCTTCCTCTTGACTGAGGTTAGCTGCCAGAGAGAGCACATGAAAGGATAAATCCTGATTATATTCCAGGCCTGTATTTTATCTCACTGATTTGATCTGCATTACAATGGGAAGGAATAAAACAGCAAACCAAACATATGCTTATCTGCTTTGAAAAACACTGAGAGAGGGCAAAAACATTGGAGAGAAAGGTATAAATACAGCGGGGAAATTGCACTTACAAGCAGCATTACAGCAGGGAAAAGGGTTGGTTATCTGCTGAGTGTACTCCTCACAGCTGGGACTGAACCTTAGCAGCTACTCCATCACTCCCCCAGCACAGAAAAGGGATCAGGAAAAGGAGAGGAGCCTGAACAGGTTGGGTTCAAAAGGGATGGAAGGAAATAGGCAAACTAAAATAAGTAGTTCATCCTATAGACAGTACACAAAGTTGGACTCACCCAGCGAAGGAAGAGCAGGCACAGTAAATCAGGAAGCAATCCACAGCAGCTGAGTGGGAAGGGAGCCCCTCCGGGGATGGAGAGAAGCAGGGAGGTAACAAAGAGGAGCAAAATGAGCCCCCAGGCTCAGCAAAGCTCCCCTTAGATAATGAGCCTGGTGGTGGTGGAATGGAATACACCTGTCAGCCAGCTCAGCCCAGCCAGCCTAGCTCAGCCAGCCTGCCCTTTGCACCTCCCAGTTTAAGCTCCTTGCTGACTCTGACCTGAATCCCAGAATGCCAGCTTGGAAGGGACCCCAGGGATTGCCTGGGCCAATCTTTCTAGGTGGTGGTGTAGCCAAAATGGGTTGGCCCAGGAGCTGAGCATTAAGGCTGTCCAGTGTAGAGGAATCCACTGCTGCTTCCCTTGGGAGATTATTCCAGGGTCTGACTGTGCTCATGGGGGATAATTTTCTCCTGAAGTCCAGTGGGAATGTTCTTTTCATAGAATAATAGAATCACAGAGTGGTTTGGGTTGGAAGGGGAAGGTCAGTGGCATCCTGACCTGCATCAGTAATAGTGTGGCCAGCAGGAGCTGGGAGGTCATTCTCCCCCTGTACACCACACTGGAGGGGTCTGGGAGGCCGAGGGAGCTGGGGTTGCTTAGCCTGGAGATGAGGAGGCTCAAGGGAGACCTTCTTGCTGTCTCCAACTCCCTGAAGGGAGGTTGCATCCAGGTGGGGGTTGGTCTCTTCTCCCAGGCAAGCAGAACCAGAACAAGAGGACACAGTCTCAAGCTGTGCCAGGGAAGTTTAGGCTGGAGTTGAGGAAGAAATTCTTCATAGAGAGAGAGACTGGCCATTGGAATGTGCTGCCCAGGGAGGTGGTGGATTCCCCGTCCCTGGAGGTGTTTAGGAAGAGCCTGGCTGAGGCACTTGGTGCCATGGTTTAGTTGATTAGATGGTGTTGGGTGATAGATTGGACTTGATGATCTTGAAGGTCTTTTCCCAACCTGGTCTATTCTATTCTATTCTATTCTATTCTATTCTATTCTATTCTATTCTATTCTATTCTATTCTATTCTATTCTATTCTATTCTATCCCATCCCATCCCATCCCATCCCATCCCATCCCATCCCATCCCATCCCATCCCATCCCATCCCATCCCATCCCATCGATCATCTAATGCCAAACCCCCACACCACAGGAAAGAACACCTTCCACTAGACCAGGGTGCTTAAGCCCCCATCCAACCACTGGCAGCTAATCTCCCATCAGCCCTTGACTTTTCCATGGGACTCCTTGTCAAAAGGGAGTCTCCATCCTCCTGGGAGCTACCCTTTATGCACTGATCCATGGCAATAAGGTCTCCCCTAAGCCGTCACAAGGCTAATAACCTGTGTACCATGGCTGGCCTACAATTCTATCTCAGGGAAACCAAGCCAAGGTTGAAAACTGGTCCTTTATGAAGGTGTTAGCTGTGATTCAGCATAATTCCCAGGACAAATTACATTAAACAGCAAAAGGCTGTCCATAAACCAAACATCAGGCACCCACAGGCAGCTGTACAAACTGGAGCTCTGCGTTTGAGAGGGATAACTTTGACTGTCCCAGCACTGCAGAGAGCAAGGAGTGAAGACCACCAATGAAAACAGACATGAAAAATGTGCTCAACTCGAGGTACATCTGGAGAGAACAAGAACAACAGCTTACAAAAACAATGAGCAAAGTTTAATTGCCTTCAGTGCCTTGTGGAAGACATTGCAGCAGGAGAATCCAAGCTGCATGAGTAACAAACCCAGCAGGTGGTGTCAAGTCATTACCAACCCCACTGAGCTTCCCCCTTGGGGGTGCTGCTGCAGCCAAACCTGGGTGGAAGGTGTGAAATAATTGACTCTGGGTTGGCTATCTGTTTATGGGATCAGTTTCCTTCTGAATAATAAACAAATAAATGGATGAATAAAAGTTAAGTCTTCATTTGGATAGTTGCTAATGTCTGAATCCAAAGTTATTCCACTTAAAAAAAACCCCAAAACCACTTAAAGACAGAGGTAAAGAGGGGAGAGAGGCGTTCAAGACACAGAGGAAACAATTCTTAATGAAAACACATCGAAAAATAACAGAGAAAGAAAGAATTTCTTTCTTTGGACCTTTGGAGAGGTCCCTTCCAACCCAAACCATTCTATAACTCTGTCCTATCACTGGGCACCACCAAACAGAGCCTGGCACCTTCATCCTGACCCCCACCCCTCAGATACTGATAGGCATTGATCAGATCCCCCCTCAGCCTTCTCCTCTCCAGACTGAACATCCCCAGGGCTCTCAGCCTTTCCTCATAGCAGAGATGTTCCAGTCCTGCAGCCATCCTTGTGGCTCTTCATTGGATCCCTGTCACTCAAACTTCATTTTGGAAAAGATAAAACCAATGTAAATGTAACTAAAAATGATATTAAGAGTTCTCCTTCCAGGTAGAACTTTACTTTCCCTATATTCTAATTCCTCCCCTCCCCTCCCCTCCTCCCTCCTCCCCCCTCCTCCCTCCCCCCCCTCCCCTCCCCTCCCCTCCCCTCCCCTCCCCTCCCCTCCCCTCCCCTCCCCTCCCCTCCCCTCCCCTCCTCTCCTCTCCTCTCCTCTCCTCTCCTCTCCTCTCCTCTCCTCTCCTCTCCTCTCCTCTCCTCTCCTCTCCTCTCCTCTCCGAACCCCTCCTCTCCGAACCTCTCCTCTCCGAACCTCTCCTCTCCGAACCTCTCCGAACCTCTCCTCTCCGAACCTCTCCTCTCCGAACCTCTCCTCTCCTCTCCGAACCTCTCCTCTCCTCCCCTCCCCTCCCCTCCCCTCCCCTCCCCTCCCCTCTCTTCTTCTAACCTTCCTCTCCTCTCTGAACCTCTCTGAACCTCTCTTCTCTGAACTTCTCCTCTCATTTCTGAACCTCTCATTTCCCCTCCCTCTCCTCTTCCTCTCCCCTGCTCTCCTCACTATGTATTATGCAGCACATCATCTACACGATCTATTAAACACTGTTATGTTATTTCCCCTTCTTTGTTAGTTCTGATACACAAAGTCTGCTTCTTGCCTGAGCTGCAGGAAGCAAAATGAATTTCAGCTCAGCCAAATCAAAAGCCATAAGCTAAGCAAAAGAATGCAGAACACAACTGGAGAATGTGAACTTCAGCAGTGAGTCTGCAAAAGAACTTGGCAGGCTTTGAAGCCAACCAGCTGATCATGGCCTCCTTAAATCATTCTTATGGCCAAGACCAGAAGCTTAACCATTATGGAAGCTATTAGTTGCAGTAAGACAGCAAAATTGCTGGAGCCCAGAATGTTGTCCTGATAAGAGATGTGGCAGGAAGTCCTTCACAGTGAGGGCTCTGCTCAATAACTGCTCCCCAGGTGATGAAAGGACAAGAGAAATGAGCAATGGGCTAGAGCTCTGCCTTTTCATTGGAGGATTCCTGTTGCAACTGCAAGCAAATGGAAAACAAACCAAAGATGACTCTCAGTGGCAACTCTGGGAAGCCTTCACTGCAATATCTGAGAATCATAGAATTGCTTTGGTGGGAAAAGCCCTCTGAGATCATTCAGTCAACCATCAACCCAACACCAAACCATGGCCCCAAGTGCCATGGAACACCTCCAGGGATGGGGATTCCACCACCTCCCTGGGCAGCCTTTTCCAACCCCTGACCACTCTTGCAGCAAAGAAGTTATTTCTCCTCTCCAACCTAACCCTCCCCTGGCACAATTTCAGGCTATTTCATTTCCTTCTATCACCTGAGTCTAGAGAGTCCCCATCCCTGGAAGTGTTCAAGAGGGGATTGGATGTGGCACTTGGTGCCATGGTTTAGTAGTCATGAGGTATTGGGTGACAGGTTGGACTTGATGATCTTTGAGGTCTCTTCCAACATTATTGATTCTATGATTCTATGATCTCAGCCCCCACCTCACAACCTTTCTGGGCAGCCTGCTCCAGGGCTCAGCACCCTCACAAGGACAAAGTTTTCCCTTCTGTTCCCATGGCTCCTCTTCTGCTCCAGCTTGCAGCCCTTGCTCCTTGTGCTGTCCTTGGACATCCCTGAGCAGAGCCTGGCTTCAGCCCCGCACATCTTTATCCCCAACAATGAGGGCAGCCCTCAGGGTCCTCTGCTCCCAGCTTCAAGCCCCAGCTCCCACAGCTTGGCCTCACAGGGAGATGTTTCATTGCCTGCAGGAGCTTTGTGGCTCTGGGATGGACTCTCTCAAGTAACTCCCTGAGGTCCTTATTGAAAGAAAAACAATGAAAGAGAAAAAGAAAGGAAAAAAGAAAGGGGGAAAGAAAGGGGGAAAGAATGGGGAAAAAGAAGGGGAAAAAGAAGAGGAAAAAAAGGGGGAAAAGAAGGGATAGGGAAGGGAAAGGGGAGAAGAAGACAGAGGAGAAGAAGACAGAAAGGGGGGAAGAAGAAAACAAGGGGAGAAGAAAGAAAGGGGAGAAGAAAGGGGAGAGGAAAGGGGAAAGGAAAGGGGAAAGGAAAGGGGAGAGGAAAGGGGAGAAGAAAGGGGAGAGGAAAGGGGAAAGGAAAGGGGAAAGGAAAGGGGAGAGGAAAGGGGAGAGGAAAGGGGAGAGGAAAGAAAAAAAGGGGAAAAAAAGAACGAGGGGAAAAAAAAAAGAGGAGAAAGAAAGGAAAAAGAGCTCAAAATTCCTAATCTGTGATTTTATAATTATAATAAAATAATATTATAGTAATAATAATGTAACGATATAATTCTATAACAACATAACATTATTATACCATAGTGATATTATTTTACAGTATTATAATAGAATAGAATTAACCAGGTTGGAAAAGACCTTTGAGGTCATCAAGTCCAACCCATCACCCAACTGGTCTCTTCTCCCAGGCAACCAGCACCAGAACAAGAGGACACAGTCTCAAGCTGTGCCAGGGGAAGTTTAGGCTGGAGGTGAGGAGAAAGTTGTTTCCAGAGAGAGTTGTTGGCCTTTGGGATGTGCTGCCCAGGGAGGTGGTGGAGTCCCCATCCCTGGAGGTGTTCAAGAGGGGATTGGATGTGGCACTTGGTGCCATGGTTTAGTCATGAGGTGTTGGGTGACAGGTTGGACTTGTTGATCTTTGAGGTCTCTTCCAACCTTGGTGATTCTGTGATCATAATATTATACTGCTATGATATTCTAATGTATGATACCAAAATGTTATATTAAAGATTGCATTCAGTATAATTACAATGCAGCAAATGGTATAAAATACCCCTGAACATCAGGAGTTGGAAAGGGACCTCAAAACAGCACCTAGCCCAACTCCCCCTGCCAGGGAAGGAATATGAATTCTAGATACAAACAGTAGCATTTAATTTTATCACTTCTCACAGGTAGTGGCATCTTTTTCAGGGGGTGAACCACCAATGGGGATCCATCTCTGCTGCTTCTGCAGCTGTTCTTACCTGGAACAAAACCCAGCAGAGTTTCCCTAGCATCAGCTTTCAAACAGGTGCTCTTTGTTTCCCTGCTCAGTGCTCGCTGTCTCCTAGGAGATGGATCACATTGACAAAGGCTATGAGAAACTCAAAATCAAGGCAGAAATTAGTCACTGGCTGAGGCTCTTCTTAATGTCTACCTTCCCCTCCAGCAAAGCAGGGAAGCTGAATCACAAGAGCAAGAAAAGAGACACACAGGGAGGAAATCAAAATGCATCCACCATCTGGCTTGGGTCTAACTGAATGACAGAATAGCAGGAGATGAGGGAAGTCAAGGAAAAGAAGGGGAGGGAAGACACTTCATGACATAAAAACAATTGATAATTGTATTTTATATCATATAAGAGTCACTATCTTTATAATACAGTCACAGACTGGTAGGGGTTGGAAGGGACCTCCAGAGATCACTCACTCCAACCCTCCTGCCAGAGCAGGGTTGCCCAGGGCAGGGCACAGAGGAATGCATCCAGGTGGGTTTTGAAAGCCTCCAGAGAAGGAGACTCCACAGCCTCTCTGGGAAGCCTGCTCCAGGCTCTGGCACCATCACATCAAAGAATTTTCTCCTCATGTTGAGGTGGAACCTCCTGGGTTCCAGTTGGTGCCCATTGCCCCTTGTGCTGTCCCAGGACACCATTGAACAGAGCCTGGCCCCTGCTTCTTGACACTCACCCTTCTAATATTTATAGAAATGGATCAGATCCCCTATCAGCCTTCTCTTCTCCAGCTTCAACAGCCCCAGGTCTCTCAGCCTCTCCTCATCAGACAGTGTTCCAGTCCCTTCATTGTCCTTTTACACTCTCTCTATATCCCTGTACCTCCTGAACTGGGGAGCCCAGAACTGGACACAATCCTCCAGATGCTGCCTCAGCAGAGCAGAGATCTCTATGAAGAACTTCTTCCTAACATCCAGCCTAAACCTCCCCTGGCACAGCTTGAGACTGTGTCCTCTTGTTCTGGTGCTGCTTGCCTGGGAGAAGAGACCAACCCCCACCTGGCTACAACCTCCCTTCAGGTACTTGGAAGGAGACAAAGAAACTGTGGCTCTGGAGACCTAACATCCCAGGAAAGCTGCCCAGAAAATGTTGAGGAAAGCAGGAGAGATTTGTTTAGAGTTTCTACTTTGACATTAAAGGACTCCATAGAATTCTCACAACACACTGCTGCTTGACAAATCAATTTATGGTGAAAAATTGCTCCACTTGGGGAATTCCTGTCTAAGATTGTTTGGGCTGCTCTTCCAGAGAAGCAGACACTTTAAATATTGCCTCTTTGGCTCACTTGGGGGAGAGAAAATATTTTTGTAGTGCCTAAAGAATAAAATGAAACAGATGTCAACTGTTGGGCTGCATCTGAGGCTTTTCATGATTCTATGATTCCATGATTCTGTGTTTCTGTGATCCCATGAGTCTATGATTCTATGATTTCATGATTCAATGATTCTATGATTCCATGATTCTGTGATTCTATGACTCCATGATTCCATGAGTCCATGATTCTATGATTCCATGATTCTGTCATTCTATGATTCTGTCTTTCTATGACTCCATGATTTCATGATTCCATGATTCTATGATACCATTAGTCTATGATTCTGTGATTCCATGATTCTGTGATTCAGTGAGTCTATGATTCCATGACTCTGTGATTCCATGACTCTGTGTTTCTATGATTCTATGATGCTGTGATTCCCTGAGTCTATGACTCCATGACTCTGTGATTCTATGATTCTATGATGCTGTGATTCCATGAGTCTATGACTCCATGGTTCCATGAGTCTATAATTCCATTAATCTGTGATTCTATGACTCTATGAAGCTGTGATTCCATGAGTCTATGACTCTGTGATTCCATGAGTCTATGGTTCTGTGATTCCATGATTCTGTGATTCCATGGGTCTATGATTCTGTGATTCCATGAGTCTATGACTCTGTGATTCCATGATTCTGTGATTCCATGAGTCTATGATTCTGTGATTCCATGAGTCTATGACTCTGTGATTCCATGATTCTGTGATTCCATGAGTCTATGGTTCTGTGATTCCATGATTCTGTGATTCCATGAGTCTATGGTTCTGTGATTCCGTGATTCTGTGATTCCATGAGTCTATGGTTCTGTGATTCCATGATTCTGTGATTCCATGAGTCTATGGTTCTGTGATTCCATGATTCTGTGATTCCATGGGTCTATGATTCTGTGATTCCATGAGTCTATGACTCTGTGATTCCATGTGCCTATGATTCTGTGATTCTATGATTCCATGATGCTGTGATTCCATGAGTTTATGATTCTGTGATTCCATTACTCTGTGATTCCATGAGTCTATGACTCTGATTCCATGATTCTGTGATTCCATGAGTCTATGATTCCATGATTCTTTGATTCTATGATTCCATGATGCTGTGATTCCATGACTTTGTGATTCCATGAGTCTATGACTCTGTGATTCCATGTGCCTATGACTCTGTGATTCTATGATTCCATGATTCTGTGATTGCATGACTCTGTGATTCCATGAGTCTATGACTCTGTGATTCCATGATTCTGTGATTCCATGAGTCTATGATTCCATGATTCTGTGATTCGATGAGTCTATGATTCTGTGATTCCATGAGTCTATGACTCTGTGATTCTATGATGCCATGATTCTGTGATGCCATGATTCTGTAATTCCATGACTCCATGAGTCTATGATTCTGTGATTCCATGATTCTGTGATTCCATGAGTCTATGGCTCTGTGATTCCATGATTCTGTGATTCCATGAGTCTATGGTTCTGTGATTCCATGATTCTACAGTTTTTTCATTCTGTATCACTGGTGACTGTAAGGGGATGACCTTTAAAGGTCATCTAGTTCATCTAACCATTCTATGATTCAATGATTCTCTGATTGGTTTTGTGGGTTTTGAGGAGCTTTATACAAAGAATCCTGGATCTTTCCTCCCTGTTCAGGAAAGCGGTGGAGTCACCATCCCTGCAGGTGTTCATACAATGTGCAGACGTGGAACTTTGGGACAAGGTTTAATGGACATGGTGGTGGCAGGTGGAAGGTTGGACTTGATATCCTTAAAGGTCTTTTCCCACCTTAACTATTCTATTCTATTCCATTCCATTCCATTCCATTCCATTCCATTCCATTCCATTCCATTCCATTCCATTCCATATTCTATTCTCTTTTCCATTCCATTCCATTCCATTCCATTCCATTCCATTCCATTCCATTCCATATTCTATTCTCTTTTCCATTCCATTCCATTCCATTCCATTCCATTCCATTCCATTCCATTCCATTCCATGCCATGCCATGCCATGCCATATTTTATTCTGTTTTCTATTCTATTCCATTCCATATTCCATATTCTATTCTCTTTTCTATTCCATTCCACTCCACTCCATTCCATTCAATATTCCATTCTGTTTTCTATTCCACTCCATTCCACTCCATATTCCCTTCCATAACCTATCCTGTTTTTTATTCCATGCCATTCCATTCCATATTCCATACTCTATTCTGTTTTCTATTCCATTCCACTCCACTCCATTCCATTCCATTCCATTCCATTCCATTCCATTCCAAATTCCGCTCCATTCCATTCTGTGACTCCCTGAGCAGCCAGATCTAGCTGGGGGTGTCCCTGCTGACTGCCTAGGGGTTGGATTTCTAGATGTCCTCTAGAAATCCTTTCCAACCCAGTGCATGGTATGATTCCATGATTCTATAATTCCATGATTTTACAGTCCTACAGTTGTGTAATTCTATGATTCTCTGGTTCAGTGATTCTGTAATTCCGTAATTTGATGATTCCATGATTCTCTAATCCTGTAGTTTTATGATTCTATGATTCTCTGCTTCTCTAATTCTATGATCCTATGGATCTATAATGCTACAGTCCTATAATTCCATGGTTCTACATCTCCATGCTTCTATGATCCTAAGCTTCTCTGATTCTGGAATTCTCTAATCCCATGGCCCCATGATTCTCTCTCTAATTTCATAGTTCTGTGGTTCTAGGATTCTTTGCACTGAACATTTTTTCCCCCTATAAGAATCATTCCCCCTTGCACAACAAGATTTTGCAAAGCATGCTTGGTTTGGTTTGGTTTGGTTTCCTTTTCCCTGCTAAGCTGGTGTTGGGCCCTCTCAGCTCTGCACACCCCAAGCCACGTGCTCACACATGCACACTCCTCCTCACTCCTCCTGCCAGCCAGCCTCGCTCCACAGTGCTGCACTTTACGAGAATGATCCATTTGCTGCTTCCCCTCAGTCCCTAAATGACTCAAAGCTATGACTTCAACCTCCCTGTCACTGCCCTGCCTTGCACTCCTGCCCACTCTCCTCAGCTGGCAAAGGGGAAGGTGATGAGAGCTCAAGAAGGACGTGTGGGTGGTGGTGGTTGGTTTCTATTTGGGGGAAAGCCTTTGGAAAAGCAGAGCTCTTTTATCTGTCAGTGATATAACAGAGTCTGACATGCCTAGCAGTAGGCAGAAGCAGCTGTCAGCAGTAGTACAATTTGTGAGGCTCGCTCTCAGAGTCAGAGGGCTTGCCAGACTAACAGGGGGAGCAAAGGGGAAATGTGCCAAGTCATCAGCTTGCACCTCAGGCTCGGCTTGCCCACGGCCCACTGTGGGGTGTACACAGCATTAAATATGTGATGATTAATTCAGGGGCACACTCCACCCTCTGCACTCTTAGGGAGAAAGGAAATGGCAGAGACATCACTGCCTCTTCTAGCTGAGAGAGGAGTCCCATCGTCAGCATCCCTGATTGGGCCATCAGAATGAGAGAGAGGTGGCACTGCCACTCTGCTGAGACCTCACCTGCAGTGCTGTGGAGTACAACTCTGGGGTACTGTGTAGTACAGCTCTGGGACATGGAGTACTGTGGAGTACAGCTCTGGGGTAATGTGTAGTACAACTCTGGGGTACTGTGTAGTACAGCTCTGGGACATGGAGTACTGTGGAGTACAGCTCTGGGGCTCTCGACACAAGAATGACATGGAACTGCTGGAATGGGTCCAGAGGAGGCCATGAAGATGATCAAAGGGCTGGAGAACCCCTCCTATGAGGACAGACGACTGGGATTGTTCAGCCTGGGAAGAGAATTCTCCAGGGAGACCTTAAAGCAGCTGTCCAGAACCTGGAAGGAGGCTGACAGGCTGGAGAAGGACTGTTTAGAAGGGCAGGTAGCACTAGGACAGGGAGCAATGGTTTTAGACTAGAGAAAAGCAGATTGAGGTTGGCTATTAGGAACAAGTTCTTTACTCTGAGGGTGGTAGAAAACTGGAAAGGGCTTTTTGGGTGGTTTCTGGGCCCCATCATGTTCAATATCTTTACTGATGATCTGGATGAGGGGATTGAGTCCATCATCAGTGAGTTTACAGATTACACCAAGGTGGGGACAGGAGTTGGTCTATTAGAGGGTAAGAGAGCCCTGCAGAAGGACCTTGCCAGGCTGGACAGATGAGCAGAGTCCAACAGAATGGCATTCAACAAGTCCAAGTGCCAGGTGTTGCACTTTGGCCACAACAACCCCAGGTAGTGTTACAGACTGGGGTCAGAGTGGCTGGAGAGTAGCCAGGAGGGGAGGGACCTGGGGGTACTGGTTGAGAGTAGGCTGAAAATGAGCCTGCAGTGTGCCCAGGCAGCCAGGAGGGCCAACGGCATCCTGGCCTGCAGGAGCAGGGAGCTCATTGTGCCCTGTGCTCAGCACTGGTTAGGCCACACCTTGAATCCTGTGTCCAGTTCTGGGCCCCTCAGTTTAGGAAAGATGTTGAGTTGCTGGATGGTGTCCAGAGAAGGGCAACAAAACTGGGGAGGGGTCTGGAGCACAGCCCTGTGAGGAGAGGCTGAGGGAGCTGGGGTTGCTTAGCCTGGAGAAGAGGAGGCTCAGGGGAGACCTCCTTGCTGTCTCCAACTCCATGAAGGGAGGTTGTAGCCAGGTGGGGGTTGGTCTCTTCTCCCAGGCATCCAGCACCAGAACAAGAGGACACAGTCTCAAGCTGTGCCAGGGGAGGTTTATGTTGGATGTTAGGAAGAAGTTCTTCCCAGAAAGAGAGATTGGCCATTGGAATGTGCTGCCCAGGGAGGTGGCAGAGTCCCCATCCCTGGAGGTGTATAGGAAGAGCCTGGATGAAGATGAGGCATTTGGTGCCATGGTTTAGTTGATGAGATGATGTTGGGTGATAGGTTGGACTTGACGATCTCTAAGGTCTTTTCCCACCTGGTTAATCCTATTCTACTCTATCTAAAAAGTTACTATAGTGACTCCATGGTAACAACTGCTAAATAATGTCTTAATAGTGAGTCCTGCATGTCCTGCATTGGGGGATAATCAGAAGACAAAAGACAAAGCTATTTTAGGGATCAATGACTCCAAGTATCATGGACATGATTGCAGGCAAGAGCTGCTACAGTACTTGAGGTTCATTATCTTAAAGAGTTCAGTCTGAGCCTTTTAAAAGTCGTTGCCATGCAATAGGGAAGCAGAAACTGAATTAAAAGCTTCTCTGACTCGGTAACAAAGCCAGAGAACAATTCCTAATTCAATCTACTGTTAATTGATGCTGTGTTAGGAATGTGGGAGGAAAAGGCATCAGTGATTTAGGGGAAGGTTTAAGCTGTAGCAGGTTTTGGTTTGATTCTCTGTGGTCCCACAAAGGGACTGAAGGCTTCCATGATAATAGAATCATTAATGTTGGCAAAGGACTCAAAGATCAGGAGGTTTGGAGCAGCCAGGTCTGGTGGGGGTGGCCATGGCTATGGCAGCTGTGTTGGATCTAAATGAAGCTAAATGGAGCCAATGGAGTTACCTGAAGGGAGGTTGTAGCCAGGTGGAGATTGGTCTCTTCTCCCAGGCAACCAGCACCAGAACAAGAGGACACAGTCTCACAGTATCACAGTATCACTAAGGTTGGAAGAGACCTCAAAGGTCATCAAGTCCAACCTGTCACCACAGACCTCATGACTAGACCATGGCACCAAGTGCCACATCCAATCCCCTCTTGAACACCTCCACGGATAATGACTCCACCACCTCCTTGGGCAGCACATTCCAATGGTGAATGACTCTCTCAGTGATGAAGTTTCTCCTCACCTCCATCCTGAACCTCATCTGGCACAGCTTGAGACTGTGTCCTCTTGTTCTGGTGCTGGGTACCTGGAAGAAGAGACCAACCCCCACTTGGCTACAACCTCCCTTCAGGGAGTTGCAGAGAGCAAGAAGGTCTCCCCTGAGCCTCCTCTTCTGCAGGCTAAGCAACCCCAGCTCCCTCAGCCTCTCCTCACAGGGCTGTGCTCCAGACCCCTCCCCAGCTTTCTTGCCCTTCTCTGGACACCTTCCAGCAACTCAACATCTTTCCTAACCTGAGGAGCCCAGAACTGGACACAGGACTCAAGGTGTGGCCTAACCAGTGCTGAGCACAGGGCACAATGACTTCCCTGCTCCTGCTGGCCACACCGTTCCTGATCCAGGCCAGGATGCCATTGGACTTCTAAACCCATGGAACCCCTGACTATCAATTATTTTTAATTGGAATATCTGATTTGGTTTTCAAGCAAACCAACCAACCAACCTCCAGCCTCAACCTCCCCTGGCTCAATGTCAAGCCTTTTCCTTTCATAGAATCACAGAATTGTCAGGGTTGGAAGGGACCTCAAGGACTCTTAGGGCCAGGAGGATGAGCAGAGGGCTGGAGCACCTCTCCTATGAGGACAGACTGAAGGAGTTGGGGCTGTTCAGTCTGCAGAAGAGAAGGCTCTGAGGTGACTTCATTGTGGCCTTCCAGTATCTGAAGGGGGCTACAAGAAGGCTGGGGAGGGACTGCTCAGGATCTCAAGTAGTGATAGGACTAGGGGGAACGGAATGAAGCTGGAGGTGGGGAGACTGAGGCTGGAGGTGAGGAGGAGGTTCTTCCCCATGAGAGTGGTGAAGCCCTGGAATGGGTTGTCCAGGGAGGTGATTGGGGCGCTGTCCCTGGAGGTGTTTAAGCCCAGGCTGGATGAGGCTCTGGCCAGGCTGATGTAGTGTGGGGTGTCCCTGCCCATGGCAGGGGGCTTGGAACTAGCTGATCCTTGTGGTCCCTTCCAACCCTGACTGATTCTGTAATTCTATGATCAGCCAGTTCCAACCCCCCTCCCATGGGCAGGGACCCCTCACTCTACATCATCCTACCCTCAGATATTAGGGAGAAGAGGGAAACCCCCACCTCACTCCAACCTCCTTTCAGGGAGCGGTAGAGGGCAGGGAGGTCTCCTCTCACACATCCAGACACCTCTGCAGCCAAAATGTGGCACAGGGTATCAGCCACAGGCTGGGTAAAAATCCTTCCTCCTACCAAAACATACATTTTTCTGTAGCTAATAAGAGTTTTGAGTTTTGATTTCAGCCACCCAAATGCTTTTAGAGGATTGTGTTGTAGTCTCAGCTTTATGCTCACATCTTCATTCCGGTGTGGGCTTTCATGTCTAGACCACTGGAAAAAAAAAGAAAGAAACCCAACACCAAAACAACAAAACCCCCAAACAAATGTAAGAAACAGTACAATAAAAGCCCAGAGTTAAACTAAATTTGCTGCCTTAGATTTAGTACTCCGAGGAAAGGAGAACATTTGGTCCTGAACATTTTGCAGGAGTAATTTTCTCCAGGATTTAAATGGGAAAGATAAAAACAAGCCAGACACCATGAGGGTAAAAGGGATTTGGGGGATTTGTTTTGGTCTTAAATGTGTTATTTGGAGATCTTAACCACTAGGTCACTGTCCTTGTAGAATTACAGAATGGTTTGTCTTGGATGGGACCTTGAAGATCACCTAGTGCCAGCTCCCAGCCATGGGCAGGGACAGCTCCCTGCCAGCCCAGGTTGCTCAAGGCCTCATCCAGCCTGGCCTTGAACACCTCCAGGGAGGGGACATCCACAACTCCCCTGGGCAACCTGTTCCAATGTCTCCACAGCCTCACTCCAAAGAATTTCTTCCTAATCTTTAGTCTCAATCTCCCCTCCTCAAGCTTCAATCCATTGCCTCTTGTCCTTTCTCTGCAAGCCCTTGGCAAAAGTCCCTTCCCAACTCTCCTGTAGCCTCCCTTCATGCACTCAAGATTACTCTGTGTTGAATGTTGAGAGATCAGGAAATCTTGCTGGCTGCTGGGTGGACTGAGAGGCTCAAGTCAGTGACTGATGAGCCCATGGGATCTGGAGTTCAGCTCCCAGTCCCTTCCCAACATTCTTACAGGCTTCCTTCATGCACTCAAGATTACTCTGTGTTGAATTTTGAGAGATCAGGAAATCTTGCTGGCTGCTGGGTGGACTGAGAGGCTCAAGTCAGTGACTGATGAGCTCGTGGGATCTGGAGTTCAGCACCCAGAGCAGCCATAGCTCTGGGCCAGCTAGTGGAGAGCCTTCCTTCCTTGTGCCTATGCAGCTGGGAGACCAGGAGCTCCAGGGGCTAGCTGCTGGGTCTTGAAGGCTGAAGGCATCCATACATTGTAGACATGTTTAGAGATGTTTTAATATGTTTAGAGATGTTTATATATCTTTAGAGATGTTTAAAGATGT
Organism: Melanerpes formicivorus; assembly: GCF_026170545.1. Classification (NCBI taxonomy): domain Eukaryota; kingdom Metazoa; phylum Chordata; class Aves; order Piciformes; family Picidae; genus Melanerpes; species Melanerpes formicivorus. Next base: position 63,495 of record NW_027142658.1, on the reverse strand, counting down.
TTATCTTTATATACCTTTAGAGATGTTTATATATCTTTATGTATGCATAAAAACTCTTTAAGCTGTAAGAAGAGGAGGCTCAGGGGAGACCTTCTTGCTGTCTCCAACTCCCTGAAGGGAGGTTGTAGCCAGGTGGGGGTTGGTCTCTTCTCCCAGGCAACCAGCACCAGAACAAGAGGACACAGTCTCAAGCTGTGCCAAGGGAAGTTTAGGCTGGAGGTGAGGAGAAAGTTCTTCCCAGAGTAATTGGCCATTGGAATGTGCTGCCCAGGGAGGTGGTGGAGTCACCATCCCCTGGAGGTGTTCAAGAGGGGATTGGACGTGGCACTTGGTGCCATGGTTTAGTAGTCATGAGGTGCTGGGTGACAGGTTGGACTTGATGATCTCTGAGGTCTTTTCCAACCTTATTGATTCTATGATTCTAAGAAGGGAAGAGCACAAAGCTGTTGGTGTTGTCTGTGTTTGAGCAAGAGCTGTGTTCTCTGCCTGTGCTAAACTATGCAGCCAACCATGTGTCTGCCTACCTGTGCCTGTCGGGAACACACACCCAGCTTCACTCCTAGCTGGAGACATGGAGCTAGAGCAGGTTTGCCTCTGCTGGGAGACCAGAGCTGAGAAACTTCTGAGGAGTTCAGCCCCGTGGGACAAATGACAAATGCACAATTTCAATGGCATTACCTTTCTTCTAAGGGAGACAAAAAAAACCCCACCAGGCAACAAAACCCAAACCAAAACCACGACAGAAGAGTTTCTTGTAAATTGCTTTTATGTGGATGCTGAGAAATCTCTTGCTTAACCAGAAAATCTCTTCTGTGAAAAATGAGTTCAGAGACCTTGAGGCAATTTATAGCTGGATGAAATGCACATACAAAAGGAAAAGGGGGGGGGGAAGGGGATGGTGGTGGTGGTGGTGATAGATTTAAAGCACAATGTTAAGTCTCCAGGGGCTCAGTCCATACAGGGATTTAGTAGTGAAGTTTTCCTTAGGGAGGTTCTTAGAGGATTGTTGGACTTGATCTGGGGAGGGATTTGCAGCACAGCCTTGTAAGGAGAGGCTGAGGGAGCTGGGGTTGCTTAGCCTGGAGAAGAGGAGGCTCAGGGGAGACCTTCTTGCTCTCTCCAACTCCCTGAAGGGAGGTTGTAGCCAGGTGGGGGTTGGTCTTTTGTCCCAGGCAAGCAGCACCAGAACAATAGATCACAGTCTCAAGCTGTGCCAGGGGAGGTTTAGGATGGATGTTAGGAAGAAATTCTTCCCAGCAAGAGAGATTGGCCATTGGAATGTGCTACCTAGGGAGGTGGAGGAGTCACCATCCCTGGAGGTGTTTAGGAAGAGTCTGGATGGGGCACTTGGTGCCATGGTTTAGTTGATGAGATGGTGTTGGGTGATAGGTTGGACTTGGTGATCTCCAAGGTCTTTTCCAACCTGGTTAATTCTATTCCATTCCATTCTATCTCAAAGGTATCTTCCAACCTCAACAGTTCTGTGATTCTATGATCCTCTGATTCTAGGATCAGTGTAGACATCACTTACAGGGGGAGACAGAACATCTACATCCTCTCATTGATCAGACTGAGGCTTCCTAAAGGGAGTGGGTTTTCTTCTTGGGAAGACTCCTTTTTGATGACTGATTCCAGTAATCAGCTACAATGAGGTCTCCCTGCAGCCATGTGTACTTACTGCACATTTTGATTCCTCAGAATGTTGCAGGGAGCTTGGAAACAGCAGCTCCTTGACCTCAGAGTTACGACAATTGGCTTTGCAAGAGGATGCACAGATTAAGGGAGGTTCTTCAGCCCCTCTGCCCTGCCCTGCAGAGGCAGCATCTGGAGGATTGTCTCCAGTTCTAGGCTCCCCAGGTCAGGAGGTGCAGGGTTATATAGAGAGTGTACAAAGACAATGAAGGGACTGGAACACTGTCTGATGAGGAAAGGCTGGGAGACCTGGGGCTGTTGAGCCTGGGGAAGAGAAGGCTGAGAGGGGATCTGATCCATTTCTATAAATGTTAGAAGGGTGAGTGTCAAGAAGCAGGAGCCAGGCTCTGTTCAGTGGTGTCCTGGGACAGGACAAGGGGCAATGGGCACCAACTGAACCCAGGAAGTTCCACCTCAACATGAGGAGAAAATTCTTTGGTATGGTGGTGCTGAGCTCTGGGGCAGGCTGCCCAGAGAGGCTGTGGAGTCTCCTTCTCTGAAGACTTTCCAGCCCCACCTGGATGTGCTCCTGTGTGCCCTGCCCTGGGTGATCCTGCTCTGGCAGGATGATCTTGATAATCTCTGGAGGTCCCTTCCAATCTTTACCATTCTATGCTTCTATTTGATTCATTTTCTGTCATCTCCATGACAATAAACTCTCCAGGCTCACAGAGCCTTCCTGGTAATGCGCCTCATTGCAGCTGAAGAATCCATGCAAAGCCTTCTCCTTTCTTGTCTGTCCTTCCTGTTCCCTGTTCTTTCCCTCTGCAATGCAAATAATTCAGGCTCAAACTGCTCAATATGTATAAAAAAAAAACCCACCCCAAACCCAAACGTGAAGAGAAAGCTCAGCACTGTCTGAGATGTTTAAATGCTCACAGCACTCTTTAATCATCCTCTGATCCCTCTGGGACAGAGGCAGATCACCTCCATCCCAAGCACAATGTCCCACCAGTCCCAAATGTAGAGAGTATTCTCTAAGCTTACACCACCAAGTGTGACAATTTCAGTGCACATGTATATATATATGAATAAAAGTCATGATTGAATAACCCTTGAGACCCACCCTACATTTCTTTCCCTTCCCTGAAATTATTACCACAGAGCTTTATTCTCTTCAGACTTTCCCCCCTCAAAAAAAAAAAGTGCTCTTTTTCTTTTCTATAGGATGCTGTGGGTTTTTATTTCCCCCACCAGAAAGTCTCTGCACAGTGCTGCTTTATTACTTCTTTAGCACACTTTTTTTTATCAGCTCCCTCCTGAGAGCAACTCTATTACCATTTCTCTTTGGAGAAGCGCAACCTTGCCTTGCAATGCTAAGGTCACACAGCCCAGCTGAGGGCTGTGCTGTTAGGTGGTGCCTCTGTGAGCTGAGCCTGGCTAGGGAATGATCTCAGCCTTAGTGACTGGGGGGGATTTGAGGGGTGGGCCTTCCCTTTACCTGAAAGTCCTGGCCACATCCCATAAATATCACAGAATGCTCTGGGTTGGAAGGGATCTTTCTCCCAGTTCAGAGAGGGAAAGAGACTCAGTTCTTTTGAGTATTCCTGTGGTATGAAATTAGAGGCACAAACAAGGCCAAAATGTCAACAGCCCTTGAGGCTGTTTATTAACAGAATAAAGTGGATGGATTAGAAGGAGGGAGAGGGAGAACAGAGAGTGAGAGAGAGAAGAGGGAGGGAGAAGAGGAAAGGAGTTATATTACCACATCCCTCACTGCCCCCCCCCCCCAGACAGTATGGGTCTGTGCAGGAAGCTGCTGCAGCTTTGGCCCGAAGGAGATGGGTCTGTGCAGGAAGGCTGCTGCAGCTTTGGCCTGGAGGAGATGTTGGGTCTGTGCAGGAAGGCTGCTGCAGCTTTGGCCTGGAGCAGATGTTGGGTCTGTGCAGGAAGGCTGCTGCAGCTTTGGTGTGGAGGAGATGTTGGGTCTGTGCAGGAAGGCTGCTGCAGCTTTGGCCTGGAGGGGATGTTGGTTCTGTGCAGGAAGGCTGCTGCAGCTTTGGCCTGGAGGAGATGTTGGGTCTGTGCAGGAAGGCTGCTGCAGCTTTGGCCTGGAGGAGAAGTCATCCTTGTTGGCTGTGCTGTCCTCTGAGCAGCCTCTTCAGCTCCATGAGTTGCAGCAGGTGGAACTTAGGACACAGAGAGAGGATTCTTCTTGGTCTGCTTCTTCCAGGCTACATGGTGATATCTCTGTCCTGCTGTTCTCTCTGTTTTTCTTCAGAGCAGCATTGCCCCAGGCTTTTCCTTCTCTCCTGTTTTCTTTCTCAGCAGCATTGCCCAGGTCTTTTCCTTCTCCTGAGCCAGTAGTTGCTCAGATCTTTTATACAGTTTTTTAGTTGTGTATATTCCAGAGATTATGGATAGCAGTGGCCTCTGCCCATTATTTCCAGGGCAGCTGCAGCCTGGTGAGCAATCTTTATCCTTGCACCATCCAGAGTGTTGTTCCCGTGGTGTCTGCCCAATACCCATCAGCTGTTATCTGGACCAGCAGCAAAGGTGATTTTATCTTTGTTGATTCACATCAAGAGAGACAAGATTTAGTCTCTCACACACCTCCAAAGCTCCTCCTCTGCAGTCAGCAGGGACATCCTCCGCTGGATCAGGTTGCTCAGAGCCCTGTCCAGCCTCACCTTGAATATCTCCAGGGATGGATCCCCAACCACCTCCCTGGGCAACCTGTTGCAGTGCTCCAGCAGCCTTCTGGTGCAGAACTTGTTGCTGAGATCCAAAGATCTCTTCCAATCTGAAGAATTCTGTGATTGTATGATTCTATGATGTTTTGATTCTATGTATGATTCTATGATGTTTGGACTCCAGGACTCCATGATTCTGAGTCTATGACTCCATAATTCTGTGACTCCATGATTCTCTGACTCTGTGCCTACCATTTCCTCTCCTCCTGCCCCATTTCCTATGCACCCCCTGTGCAAGTTTGCCTGACTAACCCCAACTTGAATAACAGACAGCACGAAAGTCTCCTTTTAAACGAGCTCTAATTGATTCTGCATCTGAGCAGCTCTTTCCTGCAGTTCTCTTTCTCAGCCACTTTGATGGCTTTTACATTTTTCAGATTGTTTATAACAGTGCTAACAGACCACTTCAAACTCCAGCTGAAGAGTGAGCCTGGAGGGCTTGGTGGCAGCAAGCTTGTGAACTAAAATTAGCAGGCTGTGAACTTCACGCTTGCCATCGTTTAGAACCCCGGTGAACCAACAGCTACCCATTGTAAGTCGATGTCAACACAAGAAGGCATCTCTCAGAGGCTTCACTGAGCTCTGGATCATACCCAGGAAAATAATTCTGGCATCATTTTACAGTCTTTTAAAGAGTCAAAAGATCGTTTCAACAGAAATGCTTAGCAAGAGATGAAAGAGAGCTCCTTCCATAACAGCCAAAGGCATCCTGGAGGGCAGCAAGAAGAGTCTGGCCAGCAGGCTGAGGCAGGTTCTCTTCCTCCTCTGTTTTGCCCTGGTGAGGCCACATCTGGAGGCTTGTGGCCAGATCTGGGCTACTCAGTTCAAGAAGGCCAGGCTGGAAGTGGCTTTGGGTAACCCGCTGTAGTGTAAGTTGTCCTGGCCCATGGTAGTGGGGTTGGAACTGGATGAGCCTTGAAGTCCCTTCCAACCCTGACACTTCTATGTTTCTAAGGACAAGGGACACACAGGAAAGAGTGCAGAACAGGATGATGAGGAGGACAGGAGCATCTCTTCTCCCAGGCAACCAGCACCAGAACAAGGGGACACAGTCTCAAGCTGTGCCAGGGGAGGTTTAGACTCAAGGTGAGGAGAAAGTTCTTCACCAAGTGAGTCATTTGTCATTGGAATGTGCTGCCCAGGGAGGTGGTGGAGTCACCATCCCTGGAGGTGTTCAAGAGGAGATTGGATGTGGCTCTTGGTGCCATGGTCTAGTCATGGGGTCTGTGTTTATAGGTTGGACTTGATGATCTTTGAGGTCTCTTCCAACCTTAGTTATACTGTGATACTGTGATCTCTTATGAGGAAAAGCTCAGAGAGCTGGGGAAGCTCAGCCTGGAGAAGAGGAGAATGAGGGGCGGAAGGATCTCCTCAGTGCTGATCCATAGATAAAGGCAGAGTCCCAGGAGAATGCAGCCAGGCTTTCCTCAGAGGTGCCCAGTGACAGGGCAAGGGGCAATGGGCACAAACCAGAACACAGGAAGCTCCACTTGAACATGAGGGGAAAATCATTCTCTTGCAGGGTGGCCTAGAGAAGTTGTGGGGTCTCAACCTTTGGAGGCATCCCAGAGCCACTGGGATGTGTCCCTGCGTGATTGCCACAACAACCCCATGCAGTGCTACAGGCTGGGGTCAGAGTGGCTGGAGAGCTGCCAAACAGAAAGGAACCATGGGGGTGTTGATTGACAGCCAGCTGAACGTGAACCAGAAGTGTGCCCAGGTGGTCAAGAAGGCAAACGGCATCCTGGCCTGCATCAAGAATAGTGTGGCCAGCAGGAGCAGGGAAGTCATTGTGCCCTGTGCTTAGAACACCTTGAGTCCTGTGTCCAGTACTGGGACACTCAGTTTAAGAAGGACATTGAGACTCTTAAAGGCATCCAGAGAAGGGCAACGAGGCTGGGGAGGGGTCTGGAGCACAGCCCTGTGAGGAGAGGCTGAGGGAGCTGGGGTTGCTTAGCCTGGAGAAGAGGAGGCTCAGGGGAGACCTTCTTGCTCTCTCCAACTCCCTGCAGGGAGGTTGCAGCCAGGAGGGAGTTGGTCTCTTCTCCCAGGCAAGCAGCACCAGAACAAGAGGACACAGTCTCAAGCTGTGCCAGGGGAGGTTTAGGCTGGAGGTGGGGAGGAAGTTCTTCCCAGAGAGAGTTGTTGGCCATTGGAATGTGCTGCCCAGGGAGGTGGTGGAGTCACCATCCCTGGAGATGTTCAAGAGGGGATTGGATGTGGCACTTGGTGCCATGGTTTAGTCAAGAGGTCTTAGTGACAGGTTGGACTTGATGATCTTTGAGGTCTCTTCCAACTTTGGTGAATCTGTGGTTTACTCTGCTTTAGGAGGGAGGTTTGACTCAATGATCTCCAGAGGTCCCTTCCAACCCCTCCCATTGTGTGATTCCGTGAAATCTGCAGCAATTATCCTTTTATTTCCACTCTCTTTTATTTTTTTTTCCTTCCTCTATTATTTTTTCCCCCCAATTATTTTTCCTGTCTTTTACAATTAATGAGAGGGAAATAAAATGAAATAAAAGATAATGCTTCAATGAATGGACTTGTCCATTTCCCCATTATAGCTTTGATGTCTTCTGCATAATTTCCCTATCACCAAATCTGTGCTTTTTTGTTGGGTTTTATTTTATCCTTTTCCATCTACAGCAGATATAATTATGTTGGATCTTTGCTGTATTTATATGTGGAAACTTGAATCCATTCAAGCAATGTAACTGGGAGAGCAGAGTGAGTCTACATTTTAAGCTGTGTTACACAGAAGTACAGAACGGGAGGGGTTGGCAGGGGCTTTGAAAGCTCATCCAGTCCAGCCCTCCCCCTGCCAGAGAAGGGTCACCCAGGGCAGGTCACCCAGGAGCACATCCAGGTGGGTTTTGAATGCCTCCAGAGAAGGAGGCTCCACTACCCACCTGGAGAAGAGACCAACCCCCAGCTGGCTACAACCTCCCTTCAGGGAGTTGCAGACAGCAAGAAGGTCTCCCCTGAGCCTCCTCTTCTCCAGGCTAAGCAACCCCAGCTCCCTCAGCCTCTCCTCACAGGGCTGTGCTCCAGACCCCTCCCCAGCTTTCTTGCCCTTCTCTGGACACCTTCAAGAGTCTCAATGTCCTTCTTAAACTGAGGGGCCCAGAACTGGACACAGGACTCAAGGTGCAGCCTAACCAATGCTGAGTACAGGGCACAAGGACTTCCCTGTTCCTGCTGGCCACACTCTTCCTGATGCAGGCCAGGATGCCATTGGCCTTCTCGGCCACCTGCGCACACTGCTGGTTCCTGTTCAGCCTACTATCAACCAGCACCCCCAGGTCCCTCTCTGCCTGGCTGCTCTCAGCCACTCTGACCCCAGCCTGGAGCACTGCATGGGGTCTCTTCTCCCAGGCAACCAGCACAGGAGGACACAGTCTCAGACTGCACCAGGGGAGGTTTAGGCTGGAGGTTAGGAGAAAGTTTTACACAGAGAGAGAGATTGGCCACTGGAATGTGCTGCCCAGGGAGGTGGTGGAGTCCCCATCACTGGAAGTGTTTAGGAGGAGACTTAATGGGGTGCTTGATTGCATGGGTTAGTTGATTAGGTGGTGTTGGGTGATAGGTTGGACGCGATGATCTTGAAGGTCTCTTCCAACCTGGTTTATTCTATCTTCCGCCTGGATAGAGAGTTAATATCAGCTGTATGATTTAACTTAAAGTGTTCACCTTTCTAAAGCAGCTCCTGCTCCTCCACCATCAATCCCTTTCATCTTCCCAAAGCAGCTCCTGCTCACTCCACCCTGTCTAAACATTTCCTGCTCCCCCACCACTACTTTTACACCCAACCCAGAGCTGGGGGCAGGACCCTCACCAGTCAAGATACCACACCGAGGAGCTCAGCCCCAGCAAAGAGGCCCAGCCAGCACCTGTGGATGATATTGGAGTAGTCATCAGTCATGGCCCCTACCTAACCGGGGGGCCACCAGGCCCCCCGGCCTTTGTTGTCACCACCACCATCACCCAGCGTGCACCATGGGCACTCACCAGTGATGAGAGGAGGATCCTCAGCCCAGAAGGGCTCAGCTAGGGGCTTCTGCCTCTCCTGGAGTGGATTAAAAAGGGGAGTGGGTGGAGAGGGCAAAGTGGCCACACCTGGGCTGGGAGGAGACTCCACCAGAGCCCAGGTGCTGTGGGATTTTTACAGGGGACATTAGGAAAACAATCTTTACAGAATGTGCTGCCTAGGGAGGTGGTTGAGTCACCCAGCCTGGATGTGTTGAATGGTTGTTTAGAGTTGGTGCTTGGGGAGCTGGTTTAGGGGCGAACTTTGTGGAGCAGGGGCATTGGTTGGGCTTGGTGATCCTGAGGGTCCTTTCCAACCTGAATGCTTCTGTGATTTCTAAGTGCTGAAAGGAATTTCTGAGTGCTAGTTAGAATCATAGAATCATAGAATCAGTCAGGGTTGGAAGGGACCACAAGGATCATCTAGTTCCAACCCCCCTGCCATGGGCAGGGACACCCCACACTACATCAGCCTGGCCAGAGCCTCAGCCAGCCTGGGCTTAAACACCTCCAGGGATGGGGCCTCAACCACCTCCCTGGACAACCCATTCCAGGGCTTCACCACTCTCATGGGGAAGAACTTCCTCCTCACCTCCAGCCTGAATCTCCCCACCTCCAGCTTCATTCCATTCCCCCTAGTCCTATCACTACCTGATATCTTAAGAAGTCCCTCCCCAGCCTTCTTGTAGCCCCACTCAGATACTGGAAGGCCACAATTAGGTCACCTTGGAGCCTTCTTTTCTCCAGTTCTTCCTTGTTCTCTCTCTGTGTGCCTTCAGCCATGGCTGGAATTGTCCTTTCCCATTAAAGAGGAATCACAAGGGCTACAAGAGAGGAAAAAATATAGGGGAGGAGGCTAAAGAGCAAGGGACAGACATTAGCTGCTGAAGGTGAAAGTGCTGCACGTCCAGGAATTAATATCTAATGACACACACAGAGGTCTTTTACTGTGCATTAAATTTAGCCCTTCTCTTGCTGTTGTGCCATGGTGTGAAAGCCTAATGAAGCCCTGAGTGTTAAATGAGCATAAATATGGATGGGCAGACATGGTCATTACCTAACTGGGCATCTCTTATCTCTTCTAGTGGAAAGGAGCCTCCAGTTTATTCAGAACTGTGAGGAAGCAAATTAAATGTCCTCATTTTGAGAGTGCATGAAGAAAAGTGGGGCCAGAAGGTTGAGGGAGGTTCTCCTCCCACTCTGCTCTGCCCAGCCCAGGCTACACCTGGAGCATTGTGTCCAGTGCTGGGCTCCCCAGGTCAAGGAGAAGAGGAGGCTCAGCCTTATTGCTGCCTACAACTACCTGAAGGGAGGTTGTGGCCAGGAGAAGTTGGTCTCTTCTCTCAGGCAATCAGCACAAGAACAAGAGGACACAGTCTCAAGCTGTGCCAGGGGAGGTTTAGGCTGGAGGGGAGGAGAAAGTTCTTCCCAGAGAGAGTTGTTGGCCATTGGAATGTGCTGCCCAGGGAGGTAGTGGAGTCCCCATCCCTGGAAGTGTTCAAGAAGGGATTGGATGTGGCACTTGGTGCCATGGTTTAGTCATGAGGTGTTGGGTGCCAGGTTGGACTTGATGATCTCTGAGGTCTTTTCCAACCTTTTTGATTCTATGATTCTGTGACAAGGAACTGCTGCAGAGAATCCAACAGAGATCCACAGAGATGCTGAGGGGACTGCAGCATTTCTCTTATGAGGAGAGGCTGAGAGCCCTGGAGCTGTTCAGCCTGGAATAGGGAAGATTGTGAGGGGAATCTTCTGAAAGCTGATTAACATCTAAAGGGTGGAGGTCATGAGAATGAGGCTGGGCTGTTTGCAGTGGTGCTCAGTGATAAGACAATGGGCGCAAACTGGAACCCAGGAGGCTTCACTTCAACTTGAGGCAAGAATTCTTTCATTTAAGGGTAGTGGAAGCCTGGAGGAGGCTACCCAGGGAGGTTGTGGAGTCTCCTGTTCTGCAGACTTTCAAAACCTGCCTGGACACATTCCTGTGCAATCTCCTCTGGGTTTAGCTTGGTTGGCAGTGGGCTTGGAAGAGATGATCTTCAGAGGTCCCTTCCAATCCCCACTCGTCTGTGAGTGTGTGATTTGGTCATGCTTGTTCTGGGGGATGGATGCTAAGCCATGGGTCCTAACAGGAGAAACATTACACAGAACAGAGATACTTCTTCTGCAAGGTTTTCTTACTCATTGCAGTGATCTAGCTGCTGGGTTACATTTATTATATGATTGCATAACCTATACTTACACAATTTATATTGATCATCACTTACTGCTTTCCCCCTGACTTTTCTTAAGGTTAGAAACCATACAAGGAGAAATTTCTGTGCTGCAAGAGTGCTCAGGCATTGGCACAGGCTGCCCAGGGAGGTGGGGGAGTATCCCATCTCTGGAGGCATTCAAGAAACCTGTGGCCATGGCACCTGGGGAGGTGGTTGAATGGCCATGGTGGGGTTGGGTTGCTGTTGGGAGCTCCCTTGGAGGTCATTTCTAGCTGCAGCAATGTTATGACTCTGACTGGTTTTCAGGTGGTCAAACTGCAACTTGATGTTCCAAACAAGAAATGCTGGCTGGGAGGGATAGATCAACAAACAGTTGGCAAAGTTCTCTGCCTTTTCAGCTTATGAGCTGGTTTCTACCAGGGCCCCTAAATACTCTGATGTCAATAAACCTATTAAAGCCCTCCTGGAAATTGCTGTAGGCAAAGGTAACTCAAGTGGTGTGTCTCTGTTTAATGTGGGGTGGCAGATTCCAGTCATTGAGCACAAGGCTCAAAGTGTTGTCCTACACTGACTGCAAAAACCAATAACAATAAAAATAATGCTCAAGGGTTATTAGCAGCTTTACAGCCTTGGTGAAGCTGCAGCAAAGCAAAGCTGTGGCCATTACTTAAAGGGATATTCGACACAGATGGAGCAATGCCTGAGATGAACTAACTTTGCCTTCCAGAATGAAACTGACTCCAAAGCTCTGGGGTTGGTGTTAACCCTTTCAGTCCTTCCAGAATGAAACTGACTCCAAAGCTCTGGGGTTGGTATTAAACCTTCCAGTCATAGAATCATAGATTCAATAAGGTTGGAAAAGACCTCAGAGATCATCAAGTCCAACCTGTCACCCAACACCTCATGATTACTAAACCATGGCACCAAGTGCCACATCCAATCCCCTCTTGGACACCTCCAGGGATGGGGACTCCACCACCTCCCTGGGCAGCACATTCCAATGGTCAACAACTCTCTCTGGGAAGAACTTTCTCCTCACCTCCAGCCTAAACCTCCCCTGGCACAGCTTGAGACTGTGTCCTCTTGTTCTGGTGCTGCTTGCCTGGGAGAAGAGACCAACCCCCACCTGGCTATAACCTCCCTTCAGGGAGTTGGAGACAGCAAGAAGGTCTCCCCTGAGCCTCCTCTTCTCCAGGCTAAGCAACCCCAGCTCCCTCAGCCTCTCCTCACAGGGCTGTGCTCCAGACCCCTCCCCAGTCTCGTTGCCCTTCTCTGGACTCATTCAAGAGTCTCAATGTCCTTCTCAAACTGAGCACAGGGCACAATGACTTCCCTGCTCCTGCTGGCCACACTCTTCCTGATGCAGGCCAGGATGCCATTGGCCTTCTTGGCCACCTGGGCACACTGCTGGCTCATGTTAAGCTGCTGTCAATCAGCACCCCCAGGTCCTTTTCTGCCTGGCTGCTCTCCAGCCACTCTGACCCCAGCCTGTAGCACTGCATGGGGTTGTTGTGGCCAAAGTGCAGCACCTGGCACTTGGACTTGTTGAATGCCATCCTGTTGGACTCTGCCCATCTGTCCAGCCTGGCAAGGTCCCTCTGCAGAGCTCTCCTAGCCTCTAACAGATCAACTCCTGCCCCCAGCTTGCTGTCATCTGCACATTTCCTGCTGATGGACTCAATCCCCTCCTCCAGATCATCAATAAAGATATTGATCAGGCTGGGGCCCAGCACTGATCCCTGGGGGACACCACTGGTGCCTGGCTGCCAGCTGGCTGTGGCACCATTCACCACCACTCTGGGCTCACCCTCCATCCAGTTCCTAACCCAGCTCAGAGTGCTGCTGTCCAAGCCAGGGGCTGACAGCATGATTTATTTGGTCTCCATTGAGGGACTCTTTGTTGGGCAAGTGAGTGTAGAGTGTGTGCCAACAGAAATATTGACAGGAGATTTTGATGCCCACATGGCTCAGCTCAATTAGTTTACTCAATATTTTTTGGTAGTATACACACCACTGGCTGCCTGAAACCAGCTGAATCAAGAGAAAGAATAAAGAGACTTTCATCAGCCACTTCAGGTGTTTCATTCCAGGGTGATGCAGAGCAACCTAAAATAAGAACTCCCCAACCACTCCAAGCCTGCAGAAGAGAAGGCTCTGAGGAGACCTTCTAGGACACTTCCAGTAGCTGGAGGGAGCCTACAAGAAAGGCAGGAAGGGACTTTTGACAAGAGCTTGTTGTGATAGGATGAGGGAGAATAGGTTTAAGCTGGAGGAGGGGAGATTTAGACTGGAGATGAGGAAGAAAATCTTGAGAGTGGGGGTGATGAGACACTGGAACAGGTTGCCAAGGGAGGTTGTGGATGTTCTCTCCCTGGAAGTGTTCCAGGCCAGGCTGGAAGAGACCTTGAGCAACCTGGGCTGGTGGGAGGTGTCTCTGCCCATGGAGGGGGGTTGGAACTGAATGATCCTGATGGTTCCTTCCAATCCAAACCTATTTCATGGTTCTTACAGAGTCAGTAGATTGCTTCAAGCAGCTAATTTAGATGCCTTGAATTTCCATGATGTGATTACTGTGCTGAAAGTCATCAGGGAGGTATAGATCTGTGTGTTTTATTGATTGTGAGGGTGCTCAGCACTGTGGAAACAAAAACCCTACCTGAGAAGAAACTTCAGAACAAAACCTGCACATTGCAGCAGGTACTCTGTTGCTATCAGAGTTGGGGCTGTTCAGCCTGGGGAAGAGAAGGCTCTGGGGAGACCTTAGAGCAGCCTTCCAGTATCTGAAGGGGGCTACAAGAAACCTGGGGAAGGACTTTTGACAAGGGCTTGTAGTGATAGGTAATAGGAAATGGATAGAAGCTGGAAGAAGGGAGATTTAGACTGGAAATGAAGAAGAATTTCTTTCCAGTAGAGGGTAGGGAGACACTGGAACAGGTTGCCCAGGGAGGCTGTGGATGTCTCCTCCCTGGAGGTGTTCAAGGCCAGGCTGGATGAAGTCTTGAACAACCTGGGCTGGTGGGAAGTGTCCCTATCCATGGCAAGGGGGTTGGAAGGTGACCTTTAAAGGTCCATTCCAATCTAAACCATTCTATGAGTCTATTATTCATCAGCTTTCTGTACCTTCACAACAAGCTAGGAGCTGACAGCCCCTGGCTTGGACAGCAGCACTCTGTGTTGGGTTAGGAACTGGCTGGACAAGAGAAGGCTCAGGGGAGACCCTCTTGCTCTCTGCAACTACCTGTAGCCAAGTGGGGGTTGGTCTCTTTTCCCAGGCACCTAGCACTAGAACAAGAGGACACAGTCTTAAGCTGTGCCAGGGGAGGTTTAGGCTGGAGGTGAGGAGAAAGTTCTTCCCAGAGAGTTGTTAGCCATTGGAATGTGCTGCCCAGGGAGGTGGTGGAGTCCCCATCCCTGGAGGTGTTCAAGAGGGGATTGGATGTGGCACTGGTGCCATGGTGAGTAGTCATGAGGTGTTGGGTGACAGGTTGGACTTGATGATCTGTGAGGTCTTTTCCAACCTTTTTGATTCTCTGATTCTAATCTGAGGTTCTTGCCCTCACAATTCTTCTGTGATTCTACACTGCCACATACTAGGAATTTAACAGAGGTATTGGCCACATATCCTATGATCTGTATATGAAAACAAAAGAATTAGTGCCAACAGTAAAAATGTAAACCCATATGAACAAATCAGAAGAGACAAAGACTGAAGACAAAAATCTCCCCACTGCCATTTTAAGTGTGTAAAACAGAGATGATTGACATTCCAGCTCAGAAATGTGACTGCAGAAGAGAGGGTCTTAGAATCATAGAATCACACAGAATCACAGAATCACCAAGGTTGGAAGAGACCGTAAAGATCATCAAGTCCAAGCTGTCACCACAGACCTCATGACTAAACCATGGCACCAAGTGCCACGTCCAATCCCTTTTTCAACACCTCCAAGGATGGGGACTCCACCACCTCCCTGGGCAGCACATTCCAATGGCCAACAACCCTCCCTGTGAAGAACTTTCTCTTCACCTCCAGACTAAACTTCCCCTGGTGCAGCTTGAGACTGTGTCCTCTTGTTCTGTTGGAAGGCACCTCCAAAGGTCATCTATTCCAACCCTTTCTGCATGAGCAGGGACGTCCTCAGTTGGATCAGGTTGCCCAGAGCCCTGGGTCTTGTGGTGATATGGATGACAGTGTGCAAGGTGAATGAGCAGTGAGCTCAAAGACAATGGAAAGACTGAGAAGGAATTGATGAGATGAAATCCTGCCTACAAAAGAGCCTTTGCAGCTTTCACAGGAGCAGAATTCCACTCAGACTCCATAAAAGCAGGAGACATCACTGCAGGTTCCTATTACCCATCCTAACACATTTGCTGGCAAGGTAAAGTCCTTCACTGCCACTTAGCCTTATCCCTAGAATAGATTGGCAGAAGCATTTTATCTTCCTCCTCTTTGTGGCTCATCATTACAGGCTGCTGTTCCCCCCTTCCCTGGCTTGCCATCTTCCCCTTATCTCTTTAAAAGCAAGCTCCTTTAGGAGACCTTCCTGTCATGAATAGGCATCCAAGAATAACTGCTCTTGTGTTTAGCCCTTAGCAGTTTAATGTTCCTTTCCAGTCCCAAGGGTAACAACCTGCTCCTTTTATCCCTTCTATTTTATCTTGCTGTACAACCACTGCTCCCAGCACCATTTTTCTACCATTATTGCTTAGCCTCCTATAGGCTTCTTTGGAATGTGGTCTGTTAGCAGTTAAATACAGCTCCTCAAATCTCATTTTCTCTGCTCTCCAGGTAACAAAATCTACTTAAGTAGTCCATTACAAGGCTTTCACCCCACCCCATGCTAAGTTTCTTGGCTTTCCTGACTCTTGGGGGGGGGGGGGGGGGGGAGGAATATTCACTGTGGTGAATGGGGAATTAAAAGATCAAGTGGCAGAGCTGTGGATGGGAAGGGTGGCAGGAATTCATGTACATCACAGTGGCACTTTACCCTTTGATGGATAGGACATGCTTCAGGGGAAAAGCCATGCCCTGGGGAGCAGGAAGAGGGAAGTAAAGCCATGCCCTAGGGGAGCAGGAAGGGGGAAATAAAGCCATGCCCTAGGGAACCCTTGGGATTGTTTAGCCTGGAGAAGAGGAGGCTCAGGGAGACCTTATTGCTCTCTCCAACTCCCTGAAGGGAGGTTGTAGCCAGGTGGGGGTTGGTCTCTTCTCCCAGGCAACCAGCACCAGAACAAGAGGACACAGTCTCAAGCTGTGTCAGGGGAGGTTTAGGCTGGAGGTGAGGAGAAAGTTCTTCCCAGAGAGAGCTGTTGGCCATTGGAATGTGCTGCCCAGGGAGATGGTGGAGTCACCATCCCTGGAGGTGTTCAAGAGGGGATTGGACATGGCACTTGGTACCATGGTTTAGTAGTCATGAGGTGTTGAGTGCCAGGTTGGACTTGATGATCTCTGAGGTCTTTTCCAACCTTATTGATTCTATGACTCGCCTCAGCATCTTTGTGCCCCTCCACTGGACTCTCTCCAGCAGTTCCCTGTCCTTCTTGAAGTGGGAAGCCCAGAAGCGGACACAATCCTCCAGGTGTGACCTCAGCAGGGCAGAGCAGACGGTGAGGAGAACCTCCCTGCCTCTGCTCTCTCTGTCTCTCTCTGTCATCTCCCCTCAGAGCCCTGCTCTTGCTGGGTGTATAAGTGCTGTGCTGGGTGCATAAATGCTGTGCTGCAGTTTGAAATACAGCTAGCAAACAGAAATAGCTACAAGGCACGGAGCTGTAAAACATTTGCTGAAGTTCTAAACTAATATGCCATCATTTCACACACTTAGATGACAGAAATGAAAACATTTATTACATTAAAATGGCTTACTGGGGGAAAAAGAAAAAGGGGGGGATAAAAAGAAAAGAAAAACATCACAGCCTTTTTATGTTGGAAATTGTGTTTAGTTTATATTCATCTACTTGCTGTTTCCCTACTAAAGGAACAACTACTCTGAGCCATGATTTTGCTGGAAGGAATCCCAGCATGGGAGGGGTTGGAAGGGATCTGTGAAGAGCACCCAGTCCAACACCCTCCCCTGCTAGAGTTGGATCACCCAGAGCTCAGTCACACAGGAGCACATCCAGGTGGGTTTGGGATGCCTCCAGAGAGGGACACTCCACAATCACTCTGGGCAGCCTGCTCCAGTGTTTTGCCAGCCTCAACATGAAGATTTTTTTCCCTTATCACAGAATCAGAGAATCACCAAGGTTGGAAGAGACCTCAAAGATCATCAAGTCCAACCTGTCACCCAACACCTCATCACTACTAAACCATGGCACCAAGTGCCACATCCAATCCCCTCTTGAACACCTCCAGGGATGGGGACTCCACCACCTCCCTGGGCAGAACATTCCAATGGCCAACAACTCTCTCTGGGAAGCACTTTCTCCTCCCCTCCAGCCTAAACCTCCCCTGGCACAGCTTGAGACTGTGTCCTCTTGTTGTGGTGATGGTTGTGTTTACTGAAACCTCCTGGGTTCCAGTGTGTGTCCTTTGCCCCTTGTTCTGTCACTGGACATCACTGAGGAGAGCCTGGCTCCATCCTCCTCACTCTCACACCTTGAGATTAGCATTAATGAGATCCCCTCTCAGTCTCCTCTTCTCCAGATTAAACCAACCCAGCTCTCAGCCTCTCCTCATGAGGAGATGCCACTGAGAAGGGTCTGGCTCCATCCTTATCCAACCCTTTAGATATTTACCAGCAAAAAGAAATAAGAAAGAAAGGAAGAAACCCAAAATATTCTAGCAGCATTTAAGAATTCTGTCCACCTTTTTTTATCTCCTGCAATTCCCTTTTCACCCTGGCTCACCCTGCTCCAGGAGATAAAAACCTGATGACAATTGTTTGCTTGTAAAGGAAATTCAAGAGCTTAACAACGATGATCCCAGGTAAGATAAATCAGAAGCACCTCTGCTGAAATCCCTGCAATTGCATCTCTGTGCTGTGGGAGGGATGGGGAAGTGAAGTTCTCCCTCTAGAGTACAGTGCAGAGTCACCACCAAGAAATCAATACAGAAACAGCCAGTGGAGGAAGGGAAGGGAAGGTTTGGGAAGGTTTGGGAAGGTTTGGGAAGGTTTGGGAAGGTTTGGGAAGGGAAGGGAAGGGAAGGGAAGGGAAGGGAAGGGAAGGGAAGGGAAGGGAAGGGAAGGGAAGGGAAGGGAAGGGAAGGGAAGGGAAGGGAAGGGAAAGGGAAGGGAAGGGAAGGGAAGGGAAGGGAAGGGAAGAACAGAGAAGAGAAGAGAAGAGAAGAGAAGAGAAGAGAAGAGAAGAGAAGAGAAGAGAAGAGAAGAGAAGAGAAGAGAAGAGAAGAGAAGAGAAGAGAAGAGAAGAGAAGAGAAGAGAAGAGAAGAGAAGAGAAGAGAAGAGAAGAGAAGAGAAGAGAAGAGAAGAGACGAGACGAGACGAGACGAGACGAGACGAGACCAGGTTGGAAGAGACCTTCAAGATCGTCGAGTCCAGTCTATCATCCAGTATTATCTAATCAACTAAACCATGCAACCAAGCACTCCATTCAGTCTCCTCCTAAACACCTCCAATGATGGTGACTCCACCACCTCCCTGGGCAGCACATTCCAATGGCCAATCTCTCTCTCTGTGGAGAATTTCTTCCTAACATCTAGTGTAAACCTCCCCTGGCACAGCTTGAGACTGTGTCCTCTTGTTCTGGTGCTGCTTGCCTGGGAGAAGGAGACCAACTTCTGCCTGTCTACAACCTCTCTTCAGGGAGTTGGAGACAGCAAGGAGGTCTCCCCCTGAGCCCTCCTCTCCTCCAGGCTAAGCAACCCCAGCTCCCTCAGCCTCTCCTCACAGGGCTGTGCTCCAGACCCCTCCCCAGCTTTCTTGCCCTTCTCTGGACACCTTCCAGCAACTCAACATCTTTCCTAAACTGAGGAGCACAGAATTGGACACAGGACTCAAGGTGTGGCCTGACCAGTGCTGAATACAGGGCACAAGGACTTCCCTGCTCCTGCTGGCCACACTGTTCCTGATACAGGAAGAGACACAGAGCATGGCAAACCTCACTTAGATGGCCTACAGGAGAAGGTGTGCACAAGGCTGGAGGCAGCCCCTTGCAGCTTGAGAACTAAGTTGTGTGGCTTTTATGTCTCTAACATTCTATTTAGCGCAAAATAAAACAGAATCATTAAGGTTGGAAAAGACCTTTCAGATCATTAACTCCAATCATCCCCCCACCCCCACCATAGCCCCCTAAACCATGTTCCAAAGTCCCATGGCCACAGGTTTGTGGAACACCTCCAGGGATGGGGACTCACCACCTCCCTGGGCAGCCTCTGCCAGTCCCTGACCACTCTTGCAGCAAAGAAACCTTTCCTAACTTCCAACCTAACCCTCCCCTGCACAATTTCAGTCCATTTCCTCTCATCCTATCACCTGATACTAAGGAGAAGAGACCAAGACCAAGGGATGGGGATTGAACCACCTCTCTGAGCAGCCTGTTCTTATTTGCACAGAGGTATAATTGACTAAAACAAAAGTAAGTTTGGGGTAGCCAATGTTCAACCCACCAAACTGTGCTCCTGATTTGAAGGTCCCAGGAGTCGATGGAAAGATTTCAGCAGGATCTTAATAACCAAATCAAAAGATCTTTTCAAATAGAATCATTAAAGGTGGGAAAAGACCTCTGAGATCAGCAAGCCCACTACCTCCATGGCAACTAAACTCTACCCCCAAGTGCTTATATCCTCCACATTATTCAAACCCTTCCAGGGATAGTGACTCCACCACCTCCCCAGGGAGCTCCTGCTGCAGTGTTCTGAGAACCCTCTCAGCCATGAAGTTTCCCTCCAATATCCAAACAAAACCTCCCCTGGATGCAACTGGAGGCCACTTCCTCTCATCCAAACATACAGCCACAGGACTGTGAAGCCTTGATTCAGCTTGCCATGGTCTCTGGAGAGCAGAAAGCTCACTTCCATGTGCAGAAGGGCTGCTCTGAATGTGTGCAGCAGAGCTAAACAAATTGCTGGCAGCTTCATAGAGCTCGAAGCAGCCTTGCATCCCTTTAACAAGCTCAGTGAAATACCAAGCTCAGTGAAGCAAGAAAGGGAAGGGGGGGAAATATATCTGCAGCAGCTCTCTTAGTCACTCCAGGAAATTAGTTGCAGAGCATCCTTTCAGTTTTGATCATAAGTAGAAAGAAATTAAATGACCCCTTCCATTTGGTCTTGGAATCAGAGGCTCATTCGCTTGGAAAAGGGCTTCTAAGATCGAGCCCAACTGTCAGCCCACCACCACCATGCCCATGAAATCATGTCCCCAGAGTGTCCTGTCTCCACATCTGCTTCCTGCCTGCATTTCTAGTGCTTTATGAGGTCTATCTAGCTGTGCTTCTGCTGAAAAGCTTCTCAGGCATTACAAACAGGCTGCCCAGGGAGGTCCTGGACTCACCATCCCTGGGTACATTTAAAAGATGCAGAGATGTGGTGCTTGGGGATATGACTCAGTGGTGGGTTTGGTAGAACAGAGTTAATGCTTGAACTTGGGGATCTTGAAGGTCTCTTCCAGCTTAAATCATAGAATCACCCAGGCTGGAAGGGATCTCTAAAGCTCATCCAGTCCAAATCCCCTGCAGGCAGCAGGGGACATCCTCCACTGGATCAGGTCACCCAGAGCCCTGTCCAACCTCACCTTGAATATCTCCCAGGGTGCAGCCTCAACCACCTGCCTGGGCAACCTGTTGCAGTGTTCCAGCAGCCTCCTGCTGCAGAACTTGTCCCTCACATCCAATCTCAATCTGCTCTGCTCTCATTTTCAAACCATAGCCCCCTGGTCCTGTCCCTGAAAGCCTTTGCAAACAGTCCCCTCTGCAGCCTTCCGGTAGCTCCCTTCAGGTACTGGAAGGCTGCCCTTTGGTCCTCCTTGGAGCCTTCTCTTCTCCAGGCTGAACACCCCCAGCTCCCTCAGCCTGGCCTCATAGCAGAGCTGCTCCAATCCTCTGATCACTTTTATGGACCTCCCTCTGGTCCTGCTCCATCAGGTCCATGTCGTTACTCTCTTGAAGGCTCCAGAGCTGGATGCAGCACTCTGGGTGAGGTCTTTACCAGAGTAAAGTGGCAGAATCAACTCTCTCAATCTGCTGCTCATAGCTTCAGGTGCTGAAGATCATTCTGCACTCCCAGAGATGACTCTGAAACACGAGGGTAGCCAGCTCCAGCTTTTCCTGGTCATCACAAACAGCTCCACATGTCAGCTTAACAAGACTGAACAGCAAGGTGCTGCTTCTTGTTGGAGACCAGATGGCTCTAGTTCCACTTGTAGATTAAACAGTGCCTGGAATACTCCTGGGTGCTGAAACTCAATCATCCCTGCTGCTAAACTGCTAAGGAGTTCTGATGTTTTCAGTCTCTGCAAGCTAGAGCTCTCCAAAATGATATTTTGGGAGCCTTTTTGGGAGCTACACCAACCTGATCTCCTCCTGTGATCAGGTGACAGCCTGGTGGATGTGGGGCAGGCTGGGGTGATGTAGCCTGCCTGGACTTCAGCAAGGCCTTTGACACCATCCCCCACAAGCAAACTCCTGGCCAAGCTGTCAGCCCCCTGGCTTGGACAGCAGCACTCTGAGCTGGGTTAGGAACTGGCTGGAGGCTGAGCCCAGAGAGTGGTGGGGAATGGTGCCACAGCCAGCTGGCAGCCAGGCACCAGTGGTGTCCCCCCAGGGATCAGTGCTGGGCCCCAGCCTGTTCAATATCTTTATTGATGATCTGGATGAGGGCATTGAGTCCATCCTCAGTAAATTCTCAGATGACACCAAGCTGGGGGCAGGAGTTGATCTGTTAGAGGCTAGGAGAGCTCTGCAGAGGGACCTTTGCCAGGCTGGACAGATGGGCAGAATCTAACAACATGAGATTGAACACATCCAAGTGCCAGGTTCTGCACTTTGGCCACAACAACCCCAGGCAGAGCTACAGGCTGGGGTCAGAGTGGGCTGAGAGCAGCCAGGACAGAGAGGGACCTGGGGGTGCTGGTTGACAGCAGCTGAACATGAGCCAGCATGAGGAGAGGCTGAGGGAGCTGGGGTTGCTTAGCCTGGAGAAGAGGAGGCTCAGGGGAGACCTTCTTGCTGTCTAAAACTACCTCAAGGGAGGTTGTAGCCACGTGGGGGGTTGGTCTCTTCTCCCAGGCACCCAGCACCAGAACAGGGGATGCAGTCTCAAGCTGTGCAGGGGAAGTTTAGGCTGGAGGTGAGGAGAAAGTTCTACTCTGCAAGAGAAATTGGCCATTGGGATGTGCTGCCCAGGGAGGTGGTGGAGTCCCCATCCCTGGAGGTGTTTAGGAAGAACCTGGCTGAAGCACTTGGTGCCATGGTTTAGTTGATTAGATGGTGTTGGGTGATAGGTTGGACTTGATGATCTCAAAGGTCTTTTCCAACCTCATTAATTCTGCTTCTAATGCACTTAGCATGCAGTCACCCTCCCCAGGAGGCTAAAACATCTTCCTAACATGGGATTCAGGCTGCTTCTTCTCAGCTGCATATAGTGCCTGGGGATGCAGCCAGGGAGTGTTTAAATGACTGCTCCAAAGGTGGATTTTGGGTCCCTTGGAGGAAAGGGGGGTTTTGCTCTTGTACTTTCAGATAGAAGTAGTGGAGAAAACTGATCTCAAGAGATGAAGGTTAGGAAAGGCAAATAAAACAAGAGAATAAGAGCTTTTATATGTACAAGCTGAACAGTGTGGCTTGAGAAGGGTTGATGGAGCTCCAGAGGGCTCCTGTGGGTAGAGGCTGAGAGAGTTGTGGCTTTTCAACCTGGAGAAGAGAAGGCTCCAGGGAGGCTTCCTAGCAGCCTCTATAACAACCATAAGGGAAAGCCTGGGAGAAGGGGGGATGGGGAAAGCTAAAAAGGCTGATGGCTAATGCACTTCTCTGAGCAGCCTAATGAAGTCTTGTCAGGAGGGCTGAGGCACCTAGGGGTGTTTAGGAGAGGGGGCTGAGGGAGACCTCCTTGCT